>NC_063045.1:5353514-5653514 GCF_018812025.1 Megalobrama amblycephala | reverse complement strand
TGATAGTACGAATGAGCCAGCGGGACGGGCTGGGGAGTGCTATCCAGGCTTCCAGACACCGAGCCAGCGGGACCAAAAGCACCACAGACGTACCGGGGGTGGGGCAGCGAAGCAGAGCTCGGGGACCCGACTCAGACGGTATGGTTGCAGCCCGGAGTGTGATCAGACTCTGCGAGGTAGCAGTGTGGATGGGAGATGGCACACGGGGCGTGGCCTGCACCATCACACTGGCACCTGCTGGCGATGTGAGAGGGGGCTGGGAGTGGCAAGGCGGGGCCTTGCGCACTGACAGCCGCACCCTCTTGTGACCTGGAGGTTTGGGGAACTGCTCTTTTTGTGTGGAAGTGGGTACCGCTGGACTCCGGAGAGCCAGTGGCGGAACAGACAAGAACACAAATTCCCCCCAGCCCTCCTCCGGGGGTGGTAGAGATGGTGGAATCCTCTCCCGAAGAGTAGAATCCTTCCCCTCCAGGTCGCCCATCTCAGGATTGTGACTTCCTCGACCGCTTGCCACCTGGCTTGGCTTGAGCGGGCTGGGCACCGCGTCCAGCTCCCTGCTGTTTGGCGGGTGTAGGCTGCTGCTTTGCCAACTTAGCAGAGGCGGAGGACGACACGGGCAGGCGCCCTCGGCGACAAGCGGGCTGAGGCTGAGCCGCCGGTGGGGTGGAGGCAGCAGCAGAGTGCCGGGGCAAGACGTGCTTGATGGCCTCAGCCTGCTTCTATGCGGCAGAGAACTGTTGGGCGAAGCTCTCCACCGCGTCGCCGAATAGGCCGACCTGAGACATGGGGGAGTCCAGGAACAGATGTTTATCGGTCTCCCTCATGTCCATCAAGGTCAGCCAAAGGTGGCGCTGCTGAACTACTAAAGTAGACATCGCATGACCAACAGAGCGTGCTGTCACCTTAGTCACCCGGAGGGTGAGGTCGTGGCAGCGCGCAGCTCCCCAAGCAACTGTTGGTCAGGCCCTCCCGGGGGCATTTCCATGAACGCTTTTGCCTGATAAACTTGCAAAAGGGCCATGGTATGCAGGGCGGAGGCAGCTTGTCCACAGGCTCTGTAAGCTTTCTCCGTCAGTCCTGAGGAGAATTTACAGGCCCGGAACGGGAGACGCGGTTCACCACGCCAGCCGGTGGCCGTTGGACACAGCTGCATATCCCCTAGCCTCTCCGCCATCCAGGGAGGTGAAGGCGGACGAGAGTCCAGGTCTCGCACGAACGCTATACGGCATCCGCCAGGACCTGGTCACCTCATCGTGCACTTCCGGGAAGAAAGGCATCGCCCCGAGGTACCAATCATCAAGCTGGGAAGGAACGGGACACAGCGGAGGGTTCCACATGAGCCCGACCTTCTTGGCCATGCGGGAAAGCACAGACGTCAGCTCAGGATCGGCCTCAGGCAACGCTACGGTCCCGGAGGGAGGCAGCACAGCCGAGTCTCATGCTCACATTCCGATGCTGAGATCGACATCTGGTCCTCAGCAGGTGCACCAAAGGAAATGGCTGGACGCTCCGTAGAGGGATCAGCGGGATCCAATGGCAGCATCACGGGCTGCAATGCTGGAGAGGGGACAGGGGCCCGCGGAGAGGTGCTCGGCGGGGAAGCCCTGACCGTAATCCTCAGATCACCCTGCCTATACTCCCTCGAACCATCATTCTGACCAGAGCCGGAAAAAACGGCCGCACGGGGCATAGGGGAGGGGACCCCCGCTCCCTGAGAACCAAAGAACGAGAGTCTAGATCTCAGCACTGTGATAATCATGTTCCCACAGTGAGTACATGAACTATCTACAAACGCTGCTTCAGCGTGCTGAACGCCCAAGCACGTGATGCAGTGATTGTGCCCATCAGCGGGGACCAGGGAACGACCGCACCCAGTAACGCACAGATGAAATGACATCTTGATAAAGACGCAGGGTTCATCTGTGAAGCTCTTTTAGAAGGGGAAAGAATTGCTCTCTCATGCTGAAGCACACAGGGAGTGTCACAATGTGTTCGGGTACACCACTCCCCGAACACAACGGAGGAACCGGCCCAAATCGCAACAGACAACTGCGGTAATATTGGACAAAGTTTGCTGTAATAACAGCAGTTGAGAGTTTAATGCTCAAGCTCCTCAGGAATCTCACGACCTCGCTGCTGTGCCGTCACACCAACACAAAGTGCTGAACCTCTTCAAAGGCTTTGTTTCAGTACACTGAAGTCTTGAAAGCTGGAGAACACCAACCGGTTGGCTCCGAAGCGAAAGAGTGCGATTGCATCTGCTTCCTAGATACATACACCTGTCGGAGACGGTGCACATTATGCAAATATTGCACGCCAATTCCATTGGCCTGTTTTAGTTCACTCGAAGCTGATAGGGCTCTCTAGCGATATCCCAGTTCGTCGGTCACTACTGACGTACGTCGAACGTGACTGACTGAAAGGGAACTGTGTTATCTGGGATGCAGTATAACATCAGTATTTTTTGACTCATCATCGACTGAAACACAGGCTCTACTCTTCAGCACAAAACCTCATGAAAGCTCACGAAACTCAGACGACAGAAACACTTTAAATCCCAACATAACATTAAACACTAACAGATCTCTCCAGATCTCAGCATCTTCACTTATTACAATCCAGTCTGACATTGTCCATTGGATTAAATTAAGTCAGGATTAGGCCTTAGTTCAATCACAGCATTTAAGTCACTTTTATAATTGTACCCTAAAAACATTACTGGTGCAAAACAATGGCGCAGACATATTTTAAGATATCAGTAGTTACTTTCAGTTAAGACAGCTCAAACATTTTTTACAATTTTTGTCTATAGGACTAAAGTGATTTTAAAGCTTTCATCTGTGAAAAACTCTGTTTTCAGGTGGGTTTGGTTATTATTTAGAGAAGTATGTGATTGAAGGATTTTCAGTCACTCTAAACACTGTTACTAAAATAAAGGATGATGATGTGATTCAGTGGAGGTTTGGAGATGAATACACTTTAATAGCTGAAATCAATGTAACGGCCAACAGATTCACTGTATATAATGATGTTCTTGATGGGAGATTCAGAGACAGACTGAAGCTGAACAATCAAACTGGATCTCTGACCATCACAGACACCACAACTGAACATGCTGGACGTTATCAACTAGAGATCAACAGTGTGAGAAATAATTTCCGTCTTATTGTCTTTGGTGAGTTAAATATTAGTTTCACCTGTTTTATATGTTAATCAGCACAAAGATTCAATTATTAATCCAAACTCCATTTTGCTTCAGTTATTTAATGATGATATTCATTTCAAATTTATATTTCAAACCATTTTCTTTTGTAAATGACTGTTTCAATCTGTGTTGAACCCTGTTTCTGTTTGTTCTTCATGTGTGTGTTTGATGATACAGTTGAAATATCCGTGATGGAGGGAAATTCAGTCACTCTAAACATTGATCGTACTGAAACATATAGGCCTGCGATTCAGTGGATGTTTGAAAACACTTTTATAGCTGAAATCAATCAACAGCCCGACACATTCACTGTATTTGATGATGATGATCTTGATGAGAGATTCAGAGACAGACTGAAGCTGGACGATCAAACTGGATCTCTGACCATCACAAACATCAGATCTGAACATGCTGGAAAATATCAAGGCTCTGTCAACTTTAAGAGTGTTGTTTTTCTTCTCACTGTCATTGGTGAGTTAAAAGAAAAAAGGGTTTTACCTGTTTTTTAATGACAAAATTGAAAATTCATACACCATTTTGTTTTAGTTGTTTTTTGATAATGTTTATTTTAAAACTATTTAATTTAGTAAACCATTATAAAGTTATTTAACAATATTAATGTGTGACAAACCCTGATGATACAGTTGAAATATCAGTGAAGGAGGGAGATTCAGTCACTCTAAACTCTGATCTTACTGAACTGAAGGATGACGATGAGATTCAGTGGAGGTTTGGAAACACTTCAATAGCTGAAATCAATAAACAGGCCGACAGCTTCACTGTATATGATGATGTTCTTGATGGGAGATTCAGAGACAGACTGAAACTGGACAATCAAACTGGATCTCTGACCATCACAAACATCACAACTGAACATGCTGGTGTTTATAGACTTGGGATATATAAAACAAAACTCTCATCAAAAGCATTCAGTGTTTCTGTCTCTGGTGAGTAGAGTTCATTTATCCTGTCCATCGAATATATTCTGAATTTATTAACAATTTACATAATTTTTTGTTAAATCATTATATAGATTGAAATGACAGACCATATAAACACACTCAACACAATGAAATGAAGATAAGATTGTTCATTAGATTTGTTCATATTTCTGGCGATTTTTTTCAGCTCGTCTGCCTGTTCCTGTCATCAGCAGAAACTCTTCTCAATGTTCTTGTTCAAACTGATCGCAGTTTGATGTTTTTATTCCTCAGACTCTGTCCACTGTTGTGGTTCTACTGAAGCTGTGATCCGATTGGTCCTCTCTGCTCTGGTGGGCGTGGCTACTGTCATTCTTCTGGTTTATGACATCAGATCCAGAAGAGCTGAACGAGATCAAGCTCATATTCACACATCAGGTACATGATTGATGATGTCATTTCTCACACACTGATTTTGCATATATTAATATTTGTGAGATTTATTAATTAATGGCTTTATATGTTCATCTTTTTCAGGAAGTATTGAAATCTAAAGCAGAACGATGAACTTTAAAGATTCTTCAAGTGTGATTTTTGTTCTTCTAGTGTTTTTTTCATAATAATACTGATGATTATTTGAGTTTGTGATCTCATTTTCAATGTCAGATTATAAAAATCCAATTGATTTTGTTTATATTTCTCTCTGATGTAAAAAAATAAATAAATAAATAAATAAATAAAGAGACGCAGATCTCGCTGTATATTTGTCATATGTATTTGCTTGCCTTTATCAATAAAGTTTTCTCACTCTGAGCTTCGAGTCTCTCCATGATTCATAAGGAATACAAACTTCATGTATATTTTAAATATTTCAACAGTGTACATTATACACAACTTTATTTGAACATTTTTACGTGTGCTTCTTCTTATGACTATCTGTAAAAACATTTTAATCTTTTTAAATACCACTAATTTATTTTATGCAATATATTCAGGTATAAACAACATATACAGCACAAACAATTTTTTTAAATTGCTCAAAAAAACTCAAAAAAATTAAACATATCTGTCTAGTTGCTGAAAGAAAAATATACAATAAATAATGTTAAGTTCGTGTTACAGACATATTTTTGTTTTTATTTCTACACACTCCCTCCGCGTCCCCGTCACGTGCTTCACACTAGCCCCGTCCACAGCACTGACTCTTCACTCGTGGTCTCCTCTGATTGGCCGCGCCTCCGGCCAATGATTCTCAGCCATCTGTGCAGGAACACAACCGAGCCATATTTCACTGAGCATTAGCTCGAGCAGCATTCGTGATTATATCAGGATCTTCATCTAATATCGCGCAGAGATGCGGGTCGCTGCTGCAGTGTGCGTTATATTTGCACTGGCTTTCACTGTATACGCAGATGTGTATTTTAAAGAACAATTCCTGGATGGAGGTAAATATCTCTTCTTTGATCGTGCATGACATCAGACACAGTCACTATTTCACTGAGTGATTCTTGAGATAATGTCAAAATAATGTCTTTTTATGATGTATGGAGCTAGTTTACTTTAATGTATTATACTGTAATTAAAGGCTGTTGTATCATTTCACTAGTGTCACTTTCATTTACTGTATTTTCATACTAAACTTACATGTCATGCTAAGAATACATGATTTGTAAAATAAAATATTCAGATTTTTGTCTTAATGCATGGATTATGACAAATGAGAACTATCTTTTATGAATCAGAGTGTTAGGTTTTGGTTTCAGTTCACTTTTTAGACTATTAAAGTCTTGTTGTCGTCTTAAAAGCAAATTTAATATAATATATCTGTTGTTTTTAACTTATAAATACTTGCATAAATGCAGCCATATTAAAATTCCAACCTGGAAATATGTTATGGCTGATGATAAACAATACAATACAAAAAAAAAATAATAGGACTATTTTGAATGATATATATGTCTTATAATAGAGGTAGAGGTATCTTAAAAAATAGTCGTTTCTTTACTGTAATATTTTAAGTTATTGCTAGATGACTGCAAAAAATAATGTAAAAATATGATATAAATAAAAACAGCATTGATAACCGATATGTTGAGAATTCTTGCTATTTTCACAAATAGCTAATTAAACTTTGTCTCTCCAGATGGTTGGAAAAGCCGATGGGTCGAATCCAAACACAAATCCGACTACGGCCAGTGGAAACTGACCTCAGGGAAATTCTACGGCGATGCTGAGCTTGATAAAGGTCAGAGGTCACGGCTTCTTTCACCGGAGCATGATTGCTTATGCAAATGTCTTCATCTGAAAAGAAAATGCAAATAGTCAATGTGAGATGACTTGTAATGCAAGTTTTTTGTTTGTTTGTTTTTTTCGCTTCAAGGTTTGCAGACAAGTCAAGACGCCCGGTTTTACGCTCTCTCCAGTCGCTTTGACTCGTTTAGTAATGAGGGTAAACCAGTAGTGATCCAGTTCACTGTGAAACATGAGCAGAAGATCGACTGCGGCGGTGGGTACGTGAAAATCTTCCCCGCCGACCTGGACCAGACTGATATGCACGGCGATTCGCAGTACTACATCATGTTCGGTAAGCCATAGATGATGTTTTGTTGGTTTTCTAGGTGGAAAACGATGACTTCAACAATTACATAGCACAATATTGATGGCATATACTTTCACTTTCACTATTTTTGTGCCATTTTCACTTTTGATTTTCCTCGTAGGACCTGACATCTGTGGCTACAGCACCAAGAAAGTTCATGTCATCTTCAACTACAAAGGCCAGAACCACCTAATCAAGAAGGACATCAAATGCAAAGTATGTTTTAAAACAAAATGTAATTAAACCTGTTGTCTGTTTGAACATGGATGTGAAAATGCAAATGCATAAGACATTATGAAGAAAAAAATGTGTAAAAAAAAAAAAAAAGTTGACGCAGTTTACGTTTGCAGTAAAGAGAATTTTCATTTCATACAAAATGTATATGTTTACAAAATAATTTTGACACTAAAGTCAAAGCCACAAGTCTAACCAAGATGTGTACCAAATTTGAAGTTGATATCACAAAAATTGAGGTCCCTTTCAGGTTTTGTTTAGGCGCTATACCAAAAATAATCACCGGGTGATAAATTTCAATACATTTCTGTCACTATCACAAAACATTCAGCAAATATGGAACCTCGAGTCTCAGACTTTTCCAATAATGTGTTTTGTCAAGATTAGAAAAACATTTTGATTATAAAATAGCGCAGTTGTTGGCGCTGATAGCCTAGTGGTTAGTGCACCGACACATGACGCAAATGCATTCACGGCGACCCGAGTTCGATTCCGTCTCGAGGTCGTTTGCTGATCCTGCCCAGTGCTTTCCTGTCTGCTTTCTACTGTCCTATCTGAAAAAAGGCACCAAAAGCCCATAAATATAACTTCTAAAAAAATAAATAAATAAAATAGCGCAGTTAATTTTGTAATATGGAACATGACACTGCCCACTAGTGGGAGTAGTCTGTCAAAAGGTTTTTTATGGGATGAATTTTTAGTGTTTATGCTTTAGAATGATACCTAATTGATATGTGGTAAGGAAAAAGGAAATTAAAAAGTGCGGAAAATGACAGTTAAAAGGGTTGAATATTTCAAAATCACATCATAGCTGTTATAATTTAGTTCTTCCACTTTTGCCCATCAGGACGATGAACTTACTCACCTCTACACGCTGATCCTGCGGCCGGACCAGACGTACGAAGTGAAAATCGACAACGAGAAGGTGGAGTCAGGCTCCCTGGAGGAAGATTGGGACTTCCTTCCTCCCAAAAAGATCAAGGATCCAGAGGCCAAGAAGCCTGAGGATTGGGACGACCGGGCGAAAATTGACGATCCTGAAGACACCAAACCTGAGGCATGTTTCAATCGATGGTGCAACTACCATAACCTGATCTGCAAGTCATAGCATGCAGGAAATCTTTGTAATATTTTTAAAAATAGTTGTTCTTAGACATGAATCCAATGGTGCATTAAAACTTTATATCCCTGCGGTTCAGGACTGGGACAAACCTGAGAACATTCCTGACCCTGATGCCAAGAAACCAGACGATTGGGATGAAGACATGGACGGAGAATGGGAACCTGCGATGATCCCCAACCCAGAGTACAAGGTACAAAACCACAGTCCTCCTGTAGAAGATCCTTATATTAAGCTCAACCAAACAAGCCAATAAAATGCTTCAGAGTGGTTGAACTGGTGTATTGAATTGGTTTGAGACTAGTTAAACCACTTTAGACTAGTCTTTCCTGCAGAGTAGGCAGCCAGCATAAGGTTTAAGGTTCATTCCCCAATAGGTTTGAACTTTTAAGGAGTTTTTGAGAGAGATTAATGCTCTTGATCAACATCACATGGAGTGTTTCTGCAATTATTGTATTTTAAGTGATCTTAAAGGCAGCTAAATTAAACCTCTCTTGATCTTCTCAATCAGAGTGATTGTTTATTATGCAGGAGCCAGTTTTTCAATCATCTAACTAAGTTCTGTTTATGTAGGGCGAATGGAAACCAAAACAGATCGACAACCCCAACTACAAAGGCACCTGGATTCACCCCGAAATCGACAACCCTGAGTACACAGCAGACGACGCCATTTACAAATTCGACAACATTGGCATTCTGGGACTGGATCTTTGGCAGGTACGGTTTAGATTGGTGTGCTGTTGAATCAACATTGTAACTGAAGTTCAGTTCTAGGTTTTAAACAGATTTGGTTTGGTTTTCGCTGGTGACAATTAAAGGATTAGTTCACTTTCAAATAAAATTTTCCTGGTAATTTACTCACCCCCATGTCATCCAAGATGTTCATGTCCTTCTTTCTTCAGTCGAAAAGAAATGAAGGTTTTTGATGAAAACATTCCAGGATTATTCTCCTTATAGTGGACTTCAATGGAGCCCAAACGGTTGAAGGTCAAAATGACAGTTTCAGTGCAGCTTCAAAGGGCTTTAAACAATACCAGATGAGGAATAAGAGTCTTATCTAGAGAAACCATCGCTCATTTTCTAAAAAAAAAAATGTAAATGTTAAATAGCGAATGATTCAGGATTGTTTATTTTGCGTTGTGTTTAGCGATGGCAGATTCATGAAAATCACTGTTTAACTAGTTAACTTTCTTACAGGTGAAATCTGGAACGATCTTTGATAACTTTCTGATCACCGATGATGTTGAGGAGGCTGAGAAATTCGGTACAGAAACATGGGGCGCAACAAAGGTAATAAATTGGTATTATTATTATTATTATTATACACTTATCGATACATTGAGCTATTATTTGATTTATTTCCGCAAGGTGTTATTTAGCTTTAAATACTGATGATGTGCATCTTGTGTTTACATATCAGGGGCCAGAAAAGAAAATGAAGGACCAACAGGAAGAGGAAGAACGTAAAAAGCGTGAAGAGGAGGAAAAGAGCAAGAAGGATGTTAATGAGGAAGATGAGGATGACGAAGGCGATGACGATGAGCCAGAAGAGGAAGAGCACACAGAAGAACCTCCTGAGGAGGAAGAAGAGGGTGAGGACGATACGCTCCCTAAAGACGAGTTGTGAAGAAGACTCTCTTCCTGAATGATCAGATCTGATGTGGTTCTGATGTCTTTTTCTTTATGTGGTGTGAATTACTGGCCCCGCCCATGCCCCGCCCCTTCTAGTCACATGTCGCATCCCTAAACTTGGATTCTTTTGGTTTTGCTGCTAGAAGCCTCACCCCAACATGTTCATAGTGCGACCTGTTAAACTTTAGACTAATAGATGTTCGGGTTTTCTGTTTCGTCTCGAGTCGTGCAAGAGGAAAATTCTGATGTTGATCATTTGTTGGATTTGCACTTTTTTAAATAAATGATTTATTTTTAAATACTTGTCTGGATCATTTTTCATCATTTTCTCCTCAGGACGTGGATTTTAAATTGCCCTAATTTTTGGTGGAAAATATGTTTATTTATTAAATGCAAGTAAATTACATTTTAATTCTCACAAAAAAAAAACAATAAAACACTTTATTAAAAGTTTACTGTAAAAAAAAAATAAAACTATTAAAGAATTTTTTTTAAAGTTGAAATGGCTGAGAAAAGGGAGGTTATTCAGTTTGTTTCAGAATTTACATGACTTCTATATTGGTGAGTATTTAAGTAAACTTTCCTGAAATCACACTGACAGGAAAAACTCCCATTAAAATTTTTCTCATAACTTTGACTTGATTTTGACTGTCATAATTGTGTCTTTTATCCCATAATTAAGACTTTTTATGTAATAATGTTGATTTTTTTTTATTTATTTTTTTTTATACCAAGTCAAAATTATGTCACTGCAGAACACAAGATCCAAGGGGTAGAGTTGGATCCAACTCCTCCCACTCTACATATCCCTAAACCTATCCATCTCCACCCCCTGAATCTAGATCTAACTCCTCCCACTTTACATCTATCTTAACCTACCCGACTCCACCCCCTGGATCTCAAGTGTTCTGCAGTGAGGGGCTACTGTAATTATGACTTAGTTATAATTTAGACTTTTTAATCTTGTCATAATATCGACTGTCATAATTTTGACTTTTTATGTCCTAATTTTGACTTAGTATGTCAGAAATTTCAACTTTTTAATCTCGCAATTGACCTAGTATGTCATATTTATGACATATAATTTTGACTTTTTAATCTTGTCATAATTTTGACTATTTATGTCATAATTATGACTTTTTATGTAATAATTTTGACTTTTTGTCCTAATTTTGACTTAATATGTCAAAAATTTCAAACTTTTAATTTCGTAATTGATGTCATAATTATGACTTAGTTATAATTTTCACTTTTTGTCATACTTATGATTTTTTTTTGTCCTAATTTTGATTTAGTATATTAAAAATGTCAACTTTTTAATCTCGCAATTGACCTAGTATGTCATAATTATGACTTAGTAATAATTTTGACTTTTTATGTCATAATTATAACTTTTTATGTAATAATCTTGACTTTGTCCTAATTTTGATTAGTATGTCAAAAATTTCAACCTTTTAATCCCGTAATTGATGTCTTAGTTAAAACTTTTTATGTCATAATTGACTTTTTGTCCTAATTTTGACTGTCAAAAAATTCAACTTTTTAATCTCGCAATTGACCTAGTATGTCATATTTATGACTTAGTTATAATTTTGACGTTTTAATTGTCATAATATCGACTTTGTTACAATTTTGACTTTTTATGTCATAATTTTGACTTTTTGTCAATTTTGACTGTCAAAAATGTCAACTTTTTAATCTCACAATTGAGCTAGTATGTCATAATTATGACTTAGTTATAATTTTGACTTTTTATGTAATAATTTTGACTTTTTGTCCTAATTTTGACTTAGTATGTCAAAACTTTCAACTTTTTATTCTCGCAATTGACCTAGTATGTCATAATTATGACTTAGTTATAATTTTGACTTTTTAATCTTGTCTTAATATCGACTTTGTTATAATTTTGACTTTTTATGTCATAATTTTGACTTTTTGTCCTAATTTTGACTTAGTATGTCAAAACTTTCAACTTTTTAATCTCACAATTGAGCTAGTATGTCATAATTATGACTTAGTTATAATTTTGACTTTTTAATCTTGTCATAATATAGATTTACCAGAGCATGATTTTTTTTATGTCGTCGAAATGGGCTCATCTTGGAAAATCCCACTTTATCTGGACTTACAGGGGAAAACCCAATGGACTTACAATAGATGATGTGTGTACACTGACTCTACTTGAGTCAATAAAATCAAGACTTTTGATGAAAATTATTACGTTTTTCAAAACATACATGTATATAAAGATTAAATTTAATCGATAATAAGTTGGAATGTGTGTTTTAGCCTAGCTTTATCTTACTCTCCAACAGCTTTTTCTCCTGTTTGTCACTCAACCAGTGAAGACAGTTCTGAGGAAAGCTCCAGAAAGATTTGTTGCCTATTTTATTCAGGCATTCCTAAATGTCTGAAGACTATTTGGGGTCACTGTACGTCCACGTGTCTTGTCCTATTCAGCAAGTAGATGGCGTCTTCCCGTTCCACAGCCGCTCATCCCTGCTGAAGATAGCTGAGTCACATCTCACACGCGCTCATTCAGGACACTTCTGAGGCGGTATTTCGCGGGCTCTCGCGCTTTAACACAATGCTGACGATCACTCTGAAGACGCTCCAGCAGCAGACGTTTAAAGTGCAGATAGATGAGGAACTGACGGTGAGTGTGCGTGTCTGTGCCCGTGTAAACATGCCAGCGCGCGGGCATGACGCGCTGGGAAACGCCGCGGCCTCCGGCGGCTGATACATGTGGAACGCGCGCGCGGACAGTCGCTGTCATTGTAGAATAATACACTATAATAGGTGACGTCACAGAGCTGCACAATCTAACGGCTATTAATTTGAAAATAACGGTCGCGGCGTTCACTTCAACGGTCTGTTTACATTCTCGCCTATGGCAAGCGATTTTAACACCTATTCGTTTAAACTAGCATTTTATGTTACTTATTTTTAATCAGTGACTATATTTTGCATTTCATTGGTAACTATTCATTAGATACTAGAACTCTGGTAATTATCCCAATCGTCAATAATGCTTATTTATTACACTAGTAATTGTACTTGTTCCTTTAGGACTTACTGCTATCCCACTATAGTGCCAAGTAATTGTCACACAAATTGTTATTTTTTCCCGTTGGACTCAATGGGGATCTGTTAACTATACACTATAAACTAGTATTGTTGCCTGTTCCTCTTCTAGTTTTACTAATACATATTTATTAGATAAAATAGCCCACTTATGTCTGTGTATTATGCCAGTAGTGACTAGTATCTATTCCAGCTTTACTAGTCCTTGTTTATTAGATGCTAGTATTTATTTAGGAGACACTAGTATGTATCCCAACTGTGACTAGTAACATTTATTTTCTCACTAGTTATTTTTTTTTACTTGCCATAAGCGAAAACTAGTAAGAATGGCTATTTATACTTTATTTTCGATAAATCTTTCTACTAGAAATGTAAAAAATGCTACTAACTAACAACTGAAATACACATGAGCATCTAATAAATAATAGCCTTAAAGATTATTTAGTTTCATTTTAGGAATGAATATTAAAACAGCTTGCCATGTTTCTCATTTTCATTGAATGACGATGCATTACGGATATGGACTGTATTATGTTATAAAATATTATTTTGAACTTATTTTTATGCAGTCAGTTTAATGTGTCTCAGTTGTTTAAATGGCTAATGTTTATCGTGCAATCAGTATTTGAATTCATTTGTGGTGAAAATAATGCAATATCATTCTGACCAAGATTGAGCAAAGCAATGAGATGAAATGATTTCATAATTCATCATGTGCTCATATGTTTTTATTTTGGTTCTTTAAGATATAGATATATTGTGATCACATCACAGAAAAGTAACAACTTCTAAAATTGTAAAATATCCTGAATAAAATCTAAAACAAATCCAAAGATGTCCCAGAGACTTCATTGTGTATTATTAACATCCATATTTAAAATATGTACCTGATGAAATGATGTACTTGTATATTGTAAATACAGGTAAAGGCTCTTAAAGAGAAGATAGAGGAAGAAAAGGGGCAAGATGCTTTTCCAGCTGTCGGTCAAAAACTAATCTATGCAGGTCTGTTTCTTAATTTTCTCTGTCTTTGGACATTTTTATTTCTGGCATAGCAAAGCATAAATATTGTATACCACATTTTGCTTTTCCATGCACCATATTCTTGTTTGTTTTGATCTCTTTTATAAGATGGTCTTTGATTTTTCTAAAGTGACATTTGTGTTTTTTGTCCATAAAATGCAGGCAAAATTTTGAATGACGATATACCTCTAAAAGAATACAAAATAGATGAGAAGAACTTTGTTGTGGTGATGGTTACAAAGGTAAGGCTGTTTTATTTGCATTTTTACAGCATTTTCAACTTCACTTCCATTAAATATCTGAAATTAAAAATTCTTCCTTTTATGTCATAAAGTAAGCTATGTTTCAATCCACATATTTCCCTTTGAAGTTTGGGAAATTGAAAAAAAAAGTGCTCAATGAAAATGTTAAAGGGTTAGTTCACCCAAAAATGAAAATTCTGTCATTAATTACTCACCCTCATGCCGTTCCACACCCGTAAGACCTTCGTTAATCTTCAGAACACAAATTAAGATATTTTTGATGAAATCCGATGGCTCCGTGAGGCCTTCATAGCCAGCAATGACATTTCCTCTCTCAAGATCCATTAATGTACTAAAAACATATTTAAATCAGTTCATGTGAGTACAGTGGTTCAATATTAATATTATAAAGCGCCGAAAATATTTTTGGTGCGCCACAAAAACAAAATAACGACTTATTTAGTGATGGCCGATTTCAAAACACTGCTTCATGAAGCTTCGGAGCGTTACGAATCTTTTGTGTCGAGTCATGATTCGGATTGCGTGTCAAACCGCCAAACTGCTGAAATCACGTGACTTTGGCGCTCCGAACAGCTGATTTGATACGCTGATTCATTATGCTCCGAAGCTTCCTGAAGCAGTGTTTTGAAATCGGCCATCACTATAAGTCGTTATTTTGTTTTGTTTTTTGGTGCACCAAAAATATTCTCGTCGCTTTATAATATTAATATTGAACCACTGTACTCACATGAGCTGATTTAAATATGTTTTTAGTACATTAATGGATCTTGAGAGAGGAAATGTCATTGCTCCCTATGCAGGCCTCACTGAGCCATCAGATTTAAACTAAAATATCTTCATTTGCGTTCCGAAGATTAACGAAGGTGTGGAACGGCATGAGGTTGAGTAATTAATGACAGAATTCTCATTTTTGGGTGAACTAACCCTTTAAGATGTGCTTAAAATCTTAAAAACGTAATGCACATAAAAAAAAGTAAAAATTTTGGAATAATATTTTTATCCGATAAGAAAACATAAACTACAACGGAAACACATAATTAAAACAAACAATGATTAACAAAAATCTGGACTAACCAACGGACCAATCGCATCGCACAATATCTCAAATGTTTTTTAGTCATTCTGTCTTCAAAATGATTGGTATTGTTCCTCGCAAAACCGTCTTACACGATTGCATTCACAAATATACGAATGCAAGATAACGACGATTTTTATTGCATTTAGTTTAGACACGACAATACGGCGCGACGCCATTACTAGAAAAACTACATCCGTTATGTAGGAAAAAAATGCAAAGTGGGTTCGGTGGTTGGCGCGACTTCCATTTTTATTATTGATACTTTGCGCAAGTTTCTCAGGAAATGGCGATTTTGTTCTCTCTAACACATGAGATGCTCTATTGTTGTATTCCAATATTTCATAAAAGTTCAGTTTGCAACTTTGGATGGAAACGAAGCTAGTAGTTCTCTGTGCAGTCCTGTGTCTCTTTCTACAGCCCAAATCTGCAACACCGCCACAAGCTCCCGCTCCCGCTCCCGTTAGCGTGCCCCTCGCCGAAACCCCCGTCCATCAGCCCACGGCTCCTGCTGCGCCTCCTGCTGCCTCCACAGTGCCTGTATCAACCCCTGCTCCCGCTCCTGTAGAACCAGCGGCGTCAGCGGAGCCGGCTGCGCTGCCTGTTACAGCGCCCCCTGCTGCCTCGGAGGCTACTGCGGAAACGCCAGAGCCAGTTAGCGCCACTCCTGCTCCGATCTCAGAAGAGGAGAACCTGGCCGCCCAAGAAGAGCAGGCCATCGCCCAATCAGAGGCCAGGTATAGCCATGCCCACAAAAATTGCTCTTTTTATAATTGCAGAGAGAATGAAAATCTCTTAATTTGTCTATTTTGTGTAGCATTATAGATGAGTTGGGTCTTTTAGAAGCGGCTGCATCCATACTAGGTAAGTTTGGGTTTTTTATTTTGTTATAAAGGAGACAAAAACTTGACATTAACATCTGTCATTTTTTTAGTTACGGGTCAAGCATATGAGAATTTGGTGACGGAAATCATGTCAATGGGTTATGAGAGGGAACAGGTTATCGCCGCCTTACGAGCAAGTTTCAATAATCCGGACAGAGCCGTGGAGTACCTGCTTATGGTAAGAGTTACTAATGTTTTATGCTTTATTCCCTGAAAAAAATGCTTTAAAAAAATACCTTGTTTTGCTTAAAGGCAACATGAAATGATATTTTCAACCTGTTTTATTATATAATGTGACACATTTCTGAGTGAAACAGGATATTCTGCAAGAAAATAAATGCGCTTTTGCAACTTTTCAATATTGGGTCCATATGTAAATATATGGGTCAAAGGCGAAAAATGGTTTTCAAGCATCACAGCAATACAGCTTTGAATTGTTGTTGTTGTATTTCAATATGTCAGAATGGGTCCTGTTTGTTTTTTTCTGAGCAAAAATTAAATATCACACATTTTTACCATGATTTACACAAGACACCCACCCAGCAAGAATTTTTTACTCACTTAAAATGCAATAAAATTTTGTATGCTCACTTATTCTTTTATATATTTTAACACGTACAGGTCAGAATAAGTATGCTGTTTAAATTTTTACATATATATATATATATACACACATATATATGCATTACACTAAATGGCAATGGAACATTTTTTAACCTACATTTTGATTTTTTTTCACCCAAAACTTATTTGAACCCTCAAAAGTAGATGTTTTAATCGCATTTAATGTGCTTTCTATGTATATAAAATCACTTTTTAAATTTCTATTGTGGACATCTAAATTATATATATATATGTATGTATGATAGCATAAATAACAAAAAGAGTAATGATAATTATAATGATTAATACTAATAATTAAATATAATATTGAATAGATAAATTATTTTACATGATTAAAAATGCATATTAAATACATATTAAATTATTAATATTAATATTAACACATCCAAAAATATAGATAATATAAATACATTTGCAACCATTTAGATAATGTTGCAGAAACACATGCTAATAATGAATGGCATTAATAACAAAAGTAGTAATGATTATTATTGTGATTAATATTAATACTAAAATTAATTGTAATATTAAGTCAATAAATTAAGTTATGTAAATAAATATTAATGAGCTCTGGCGATGACAGTGATAATGGTAAAAAGCATCTTCTCAAATTTAACCCTCCCAAGTTCAAAAAGTAACAAAATATGTTTAATTTTATTCTTTTGCAATTGTTTATACTGTTATGGCAGTTAGAGATCCATCTATGTTAGATATAGATCCGGGTCGCTAATGACCCGAATATGTAACAATCATTGGAGAAACGTGTATGCATTTAAGGGTTATTTGTATTATAATTTGTAATAATTTAAATTATTTTAATTAATAAAAATGGTTGAAACATTTAAGTTTGGGGTCAAGACATTTCATGTTGTTTGATTTCACATATCACTGTAATTCCTTGTTAAATCACACAAATTCACAAGTTGCTAATGTCCGTTCCTCAAGGGTATTCCCACAGAATCCGAGCAGCCGCCACAGGAAGTAGTTCGGCCCACTGCCGTGCCAAACCCCACCCCTCCCGCACCACAGCGACCTCAGCCTCCACCCACCGCCACAGCCGGTGAGTGGCCATTTGTTCAGGACTCATGGAAATAGACGCTGGTTTGCCCTGCAGCTGCCGCGTTCTTGCTAATTCGTTAAAATGTTATTTCGGTAGCACAGCTGATGGAGCAGTCTTGACTATTTCCACTCATGGGTGTCACTTAGACGTTCTGGCATTTTCAAAATCAGTTGATGTGTTTTTTAACTCAACCGCCCTATAGTGTTGCACATGTGATTTTTAAACTGTTTGAATCACTGGTTAAACTATTTACTTTTTCTTGAAATTTGGTGATTTGTTCTCATTTAAGGTCATGAATGTGCATGCAAAATTTTGAGACATAGATGTGTTTTGGAGAGGCTGTACAAATTTTGGTCCCTGTGATTGTGTTGGACCCCATTGGTTTCCATGCAATTCGGCAAAAATCAACACTTTGAAAAACAGTGGTAAAAAATAGAAAACCTTTATTATAGACTAAAATATTAAATACGTGAGACCTTTGATTGAATTTAGGACTCAAAAGTTTACTTGAAATTGAAGACTTGAATTGCTAGTTGCAGCTCTGAAAATAAGTGTAAGAAACAGGCATAACAAAAAGTCAGAGTCCATTCACGCCAAGTACAAATAGCGATAAATGCTATTTACACCAAGTACAAATAATGTCAGATACTATTTACACTTATTTGTAGTTATCTGCACTTCAGTTTTCAAACAGTCTCTAAAACTAGTAGGAAGGAACAAAATTAAAACATTACTTTTTTTGTTTCAACACAGCTAATTTTGAACAAAAATATGTGGGTCAAATTGACCCCCAACACAAACGAAAGGATTTTTTTGTAAACAATAGGAGTTCACAATTTCTCATATTTCATATATTTTTTATCATCTGACAAGCTAGTCATTTTAGTAGAAATTTAGTAACATTAAATAGAGGTTTTATGAGTTTACATGACTTTTTAGTGTTTTTCGTAGTGTTGATTTTTGCTGAATTGAAACGTAAACACGTACTCATATTATCAACACATACAGTATTAACTGAGTAAACATCGAAGTGTAAACACACATTGACAATATTTTTACTTTCCCATTTGGAGGCACATCAATTTCACAGTGTTGCGGAAAACAGTGCAGTACAAAACAAGAAAATGCGTTTTCTTTTCACTTTTCCTTGATTTTGGTCCACCGTGGTCTCGGGCCAGACTCCTGTACAGCCCTTTCTATACTGTGAACAGGTGCGGAGTCCGGAGCCGTGCAGCCGACGGCAAACCCGCTGGAGTTCCTGAGGAACCAGCCACAGTTCCAGCAGATGCGGCAGATCATCCAGCAGAACCCGGCGCTCCTGCCGGCACTGCTGCAGCAGCTGGGACGAGACAACCCACAACTCCTGCAGGTAGATCCCATCCAATAGAGTGGTGCGGTCATGGCAAAATGTCCATGTATCATCAACTTACATTTACCACAGACCTTATTTTACTCATAAATTGAAAAACCCCATTTTAAAAACCCATAGGAAAATCTTGCGGGAACCAGTGGCGAATTATTTGAAAATCAGGCAAAAAGACTGTATTTAACTGCTTTAGTGAAGGAAAGAGCTACAATTCCATGAGCCATTGAAAACGACTGAAGTAAATACGTGAAATATGAAACTATTCATTTAAAGTTGTTGATTATGTCTATGTAAACAATATTTTTTACCTTTATGGCAAATATGCATGCATTATATATTTATACTATATATATATATATATATATATATATATATATACACACACACACACACAGTCAAACCAACATTTATTCAGACACCTTGAACATTTCATTCATTAATACAGTTTATTCACTATAATTAAAAAAATGGTAATAAAATATGACAAGATCTCAGAGTTAAACTGTGTCATAAGAAAATTAATCTTAATTATGTCAGATAACACTGAAGAAAATCATGGTCAGGTCAAAGTGTCTGAATCATTTTTGGTTCCAAATTTTTATCAATTTTACCAGTAGTCCACAGTATGAAGAATTTTTGGGTATAATATGTCACAGTTTACTTTATTTTATATAGTGTCCTGCACCCATTAGTAAAAATATATCAAAAATATCAAAAATGTCTGAAGAATTTTTGGTTAGACTGTGTATATAACATATATGAACATATATATTTTATTTTGCGGCTCTTTGTTCGCTGCAACTCTTGAGTTTTCTGTAGAGCATCATGGGTAATGTAGTTTTCACCACTAATTCCACTGTTAAACATGACTATTTTTAACACTCTGGTGCTTTTCGGTCACTTTTGACTGAAAAATGTTACAATTTTTTTTTTTTTTTACTTAATCTGAATGGTATGACACTTTTTTTGTGGCACTTGCTATGTGAACAAAAAAATGGTCGAGAAGGTTGAATGGTCCTTAAAAAATAATCGTCCCCGAACCCGGAGTGGCGGAGACGGGCGCCGCGAGGCATCCAGTGCGGTAACGCAAACGAACCAGGAGAAGCTGGCGGGAGCCCCGGGAAGAGTTCTGGAGTCAAAAATGACCGCCATAAAATAGAATGGGAAATTTAAAATAAGAAAACAAAATACAGAGAATTTTTAGGGGAACAATCTACAAATCAGCCACAATATTGTGGTTAATTTAAAAATCATTTAAAAAAAAAACATAAAAAAATTGATGGATTAATTAGTTGTATTCTATTGTAAAAACTGTGGAAACAAATATATCATAACTATTACATAAATATTACTTCGTACCTTAAAATTCACTCAAAATACAAAAATATTAAATAAAAAAATATAATTGAACAAAAATATATTACATTGATTTTACTGTAAAAAAGTTAACTGTGAGGTGTATGAGTGTGACCCCTACACAAGGAGCACCAGAGGGTTAAAAATAAGTTTATAGGTTATAAATAAGTTTATAAGTTATTGTTTTCCTATGGAGAAAATAAATGGAGATTTCACATCCGGAACCAGACTGTTGCGCTCTATTGGACGTGCATCACTAAATGAGCATTTTTCATATGTGTGTTTGCAGCAAATCACTCAGCATCAGGAACGGTTTGTGCAGATGTTGAACGAGCCGCACCCAGGCGAGGCCGGAGCCGCCGAAGCCCCCGCCGCCCCACAGACGAACTACATTCAGGTCACGCCGCAGGAGAAGGAAGCCATCGAGAGGGTGCGCTCACAATACCACCATCACTTTACTTCATTTACAACAATTGGGAAATTCAAATTGTCACATTTGTTTTGACTAGTTATCAGTTTGGTGCCATAAGTTTTCTCAAAAAATTAGAAAAATTAGAAATGTTGCTTTGACAACTAGCTGAAATAAATTAAGTTTTTGACTTAACACTTTACAACAAGGTCACACAAAAAGTATGTATGTTTGTGCATGTGTATGTATTAGGCATGTGATGGTATCAAATTTTCATGTTGCGATAATTGCTGAAGGTTTTATCACGGTATATGGTATTATCACGATATTGAAATAAGTTGCAAAAAAGTGTTATAGTATACATAGTATAATAGTTTTAAGAACTTTTTCTTATAACAAAAAGAACAATTAAATACAATACACAAAAAACTATTAAGTAAAAAGCTTAAAGTGATTAAAGTGCAAAAGAATTATAAAGAACAACAGGTGACACTTTACAATAAGGTCTCATTATTTAACATTAGTTATTGCATTAACTAAGATTAAGATTGAGCAATAGCTACATTTGTTACAGAACGTATTATGTTTTGATAATGTTAGTTAAAATATACAACTGATCATTGTTAGTTTTAGCTCAGGTCCATTAAATAGTATTTAAAACTTTATTTTAGGAATGTTATTAAACTAAGAAATTAACATTAACTAAGATTAATAAATGCTTTATAAGTATTTTTCATTGTCAGTTTGGTAATAATGAATTAACATGTTATCTAATGAAGCCTTATGTCACTAAGTGTTACTTAACAATAACAAATAATCAGAGCATTTTCAATCATTATAGGGAATGTTGTAGTCCAGATTAAAATATAAAAAATTATTAAGTTTGAAAATAAATAGCCTATTAAGTCTATAAGTATTAAGTATTTGGTGAAAACTGACTGACTATTTGAAGCATTTTAATTACTGTTCAGTAGTGCAGCTGCTTTGTTTATGAGGTTTCCGGGGTAACCGCAGTATTTCTGCTGTTCGATCTGCGCCCTCTGCTGTCAGAGAGTGAACACGTGCTTTCATTCATCTCCATTACTCGTTCCGCCATGTGCTTCTCATGCACGCTGGGCTTGTTTACATCTGAGCGTGTGTCCATTTGACACATTTGTGCAATTTTATACAGTTGATGGGGAATGTATTCTTAAAATTAATTATAAAAATGTTAATAATTTGTAATAATTATTCACGATATTTTGAATTTCCCACGATAACAATATCTTGCAATATGTCTGGTGTGTGTGTGTGTGTGTGTGTGTGTGTGTATATATATATATATATATATATATATATATATATATATATATATATATATATATATATATATGCTTTTAATATATAATAGTTATTCATTTTTTTCTAGTTAAAAGCCCTGGGCTTTCCCGAGGGACTCGTCATCCAAGCCTACTTCGCCTGCGAGAAGAACGAGAACCTCGCCGCGAACTTCCTGCTCCAGCAGAACTTTGACGATGAGTGAACGTGACCTGCGACACTTGGAGGACGACGACGGAGAGAATGCAAGCGTGCGTGTGAATGTGTGCGAATAGGAAGTCGACTGGTCTTCCATGATGGTTGTCATGGAGTCTAAACTGAAGCCATGATGTGACGTTAAATATCAGCACAGCGTTTTATTTTGATAGATATAGCCGATCCTCCACGTCGAGGTGTCCGTTGTCTGTCTGGTTTCTGCTGCTATCACTGCTGTGTGCGTCGAGTGAGTTAAAACCCTGCCAAAAACTCTCAAGCTATCAGAATCATGTTTTTCAATTGCAGTATTAATGAGGCGATTTTGTTGGGGTAGATGCCAAATTTAGTTTGTCATTGAGGGATAGATGAACATTTATTCAACCCAATTTTTGTTGAGTTTCTCCACTGATAGACGTATTTTCGAGTCTGTCAAATTAAATATGGCGTCTACTCTAACTTATGCCACTTTATATCATTTTTAATGTTTAATTTTCTGTCCAGCATTCGTGCAAACTACTTTGCAATTCATCTGTTCTCCTACATTAATATTAGAAATAAACCCACTGTATGGGTATGTTGGTACTTTTAAACCCATGTCCCAAAACAACAGCATTGATGGTTGAGCATTGATCCAGTCGGCGACTTAACTAGATGTTTACAGTCTAAAGTTCCCACATAAAACCAGTTCGGTATGCAGTAGAAACTCGTGCAGTGGTTTTGAACGGAGCCCGAAATGCTGCAACAATCGTAGGTATTTTATGTAGTGAAGCAACTGAATGTGATCGAGTGTCTCAGCGTGTCTCTAAAACCTCATGAAAATATGCATACATGTAATTTAAATATTTGTACATATTTGAGTGAAGGAGAAAAAGAGTGTTGTCTTGGTCTCTGTTGTACACTTAAGACAGTGCCAAACGTAATTAGAAACTGAAAATGGATGAAATTACAGTGTAGTGCTTAAAGTGGATGCAGAATGCATATATTTTTATATAAATGATGTGTCCTGCTCCTATGGGTTTGCTTTGTATAGAGTTAAAAGTGCTTGAAGGGTGTTACTTTTATTGAGTTGGATAAAAAAAAACCTATTGGTGTTCTAACAGGTACAGGCAAGACACAGCGTCCTGTTTACACTATATGATGCAGTTTTGAGTTTTCATTTCAGCATTTTATATTATTTTTTCTTCTCTGAGGATTTAATGTGTGAAGAAAGTAAACATGGAAGATTTTGGTCTTAAATGCATCTGCACAAAAGGGTTTGCTGAGTGGTTTATGAATGTATTGTTTTAGTGGTGTGTGAAATAAATTGCTTTTAAAAAGCTTCATTGGAGTCTCCAACTGGATACTGCTTCAGCTATCTGATTTCATTCATTAGAAATGATCCATAATCAAGCTGCCCATATGCTTTTAAAACTCTTACACAATGTATTATAATACTTTGATACTATTATATTGAGAGATTCCCATAAAGTGTTTACGTAATACTTCAAAGAATACTATGGTATTACCGTGAAACATTGATAGCATCATATAAAAAATTTAATTCTGTGAGAAATGAAGTGTAGGTTCATAGGTTCTTGACGCCATCTACCGGCTGAGATTATGGCTTGCTCCTCGTTAGTATAGTGGTAAGTATCCCCGCCTGTCACGCGGGAGACCGGGGTTCGATTCCCCGACGGGGAGATAGCAACCTTTTGACAACCCATTTAATTTTTAACTCTTTCCCTACCACTGACGGAATTTTTCCGGGTATTTAAAAAAAAAAATTGTTTTAATAAAAATTACCCACAGTCAAGTGTTGATAAAAAAGAATGCATTAAGCTAGAAGAGGGTCTGTTCTTCCTTTTGATGTTTTGCATGTTCAGATATTCATATAACAAAATATTATAGGGGCCATGAAAGTTTTGTGAAAATAATCAAAAATTCTGGCGATGGCTAGCAACTTGTAGACTACAATTGTGCAGTTGTTTGAATTACTTTTTTGAAGAGTCAATGAAGTTATTATTCTTACAAAATGGAGACAGGATCATATCACAAAATGCCAAAAGTTAAATGCATATTTATTGTCAATACAAGAAACCTTCCATGCAGTGTATTCTCTAAAGGCATTTATCTCTTGAGCCATATAGATATTTAAAACAAAAAAGTTAAAATTCAACATTACCCAAAGTAAAAAACTCATGGGTTAGAGATGTTCAGTTGTCCAACATCTACCTCTTGTGGTTTGTTCTGGTATTGACTTAAATCTTGCAAACATACACATTTTAAACCTCATTGTGAACACTGATGTCAGTCTTGCAGTGTATAATAACAATCCTCAAAAATATATGTCCTTTAATATATTTGCAAAAGCATTTTGTGTGCTTTTTGAAATTGGGTCTCAGTAGCACTTTACCTAGGATATATTTAGCCCTTGCTTTCCTTTGCTTGCTGACCCCATTCCCATGGAGAGAAAGTGACAGGCTAGGGCAACTATGAATGTCACATGATATGCTTCAGCAGAGAAGAGAGTGTTGGGAGGGTGAGTGCACAATCATGGCTTGTGGTAAGCAAGAAGTGGTCTGGACAAATGTCCAGAGCCCAGAAACTGAACAAGATTTAGTTGAGGATCAGCATGCTGTCATTGCCACTCCTGACGTAGTGCTCCAGGTGGAGGGAGAGTCATTCTTTGTGAACCGCAAGCATTTGGCCCAGCTGAGTCCCTATTTCCGAGCCTTGTTCTTTGGCGGCGGTCGGGAGAGCACCAAGAAGCACATTGAGATTAAAGGAGTTGGACTGCAGCAGTTCCACACACTAATGGAGTTCACAAAGAACTTCAAGCTGACCCTGGACAGAAAGAACGTCCTTGATATTCTGGAGGCTGCTGACTTTCTTCAGTTGGACAGGGCTCGGCTACTCTGCTGTAAGTTCTTGGAAAGGCAACTGCATCTTAGTAATTGCTTGGGAATGATGGCCTATGCTTGGCAGCTTGGCTGTCTGGATCTCTACGCCGCAGC
The DNA here is from genome assembly GCF_018812025.1 of Megalobrama amblycephala. NCBI lineage: Eukaryota > Metazoa > Chordata > Actinopteri > Cypriniformes > Xenocyprididae > Megalobrama > Megalobrama amblycephala. The sequence goes on along the minus strand of NC_063045.1, from coordinate 5,628,155 downwards.
AAGGGAAGTAGTCTTGACCCATCTACCTGCCATAGCCTCCGAGCAGGACTTGATGTTCCTTTCTAAGGAAAGTATTGCCGACCTCCTCGCTAGCGACAATTTGAGCATTCCAAGGGAAGACTTAGTCCTTGACGTTGCCCTTCGCTGGGCAACATTTGACCCAAGTCGGGAAGAAGACTTCATGGAACTAGTGGGCCTGGTTAGGCCGGAGTGCTTAAGTCTTCCCTACATTACTGATCTTCTGACTAAGATAAACAGTTCAGACCCACGTGCAAAGCTCATTTGCAGACTGAACGATAACTTGCCCAGCAGCTGGACTATGGGCAGGTCTATGCCTAGAACTCGTTCAAGGGAAACTTTGTTTGTTCTCGGTGGGCCGCATGAGCAAGAAGAGCAGTTGCTGTATCAATTCCATCCCTATAGTGGAAGGTGGCAATCCCAACCACCCCTGCAAAAGAAGTGTCTCACACAGTACTCCGTGGCTGCAGTAGGTAACAACCTCATCTGTCCTCATCTCAAGTTGTTAGCATAATGACAATAATGATCCCAACCATCTGGAAAATGGTTGATCGGGTGTTGTATGCCCTTCCAAATATAAGCCTTTTATGTCAGAAGTGCCCAATCCTGTTCCTGTAGATCTACTCAATTAAAAGTACTCCACTTCTACAAGAGGGTGAGCAGAGAACAGCATATGCTTTGTAATATGAATATCCAACCAGAACCATTTACACAGTTATACTTGGTTAAACATGTGATCCTTCTTTGTCCTCGGTGGACTGCATGAGAAAGAAATGCAGTTGTTTTAACAGTTTCATCCCTACAGTGGAAGGTGCCAATCCCATCCACCCCTGCAAAAGATGAGTCTCACACAGAACTCTGTGGCTGCAGTAGATAACAACAACATCTGGTTCCTTCCAGAAGAGTTCAGTTCCATCCCTGCCCAAATACACCTGTTTTGTAACTATCGAGTGTTCCTGATCTTAATGAGCTGGTTTAGGTGTGTTTGATTTGGGTTGGAGCTGAAGGTAGCTCTCCAGGAACCGATTAGGGCTGTTATTTCACATTCTTTGTCTTACTCTCCACACCATCTAAAATGTTATTTCTTGCTCTAAGGGGACAACATAGTAGTGACTGGAGGCTACTTCCGGGATGTGTTGTGGTACAGCGTGGACTGGGTGAGCATTTACCAGTGTGGCAATGAGAAGTGGGTGGACGGCCCAGCAATGCAGAAGTCCAGACACAGCCACTGCTCAGCGGCTCTGGAGTTCAAGCTTTTTGTATTTGGCGGAAGCATGGACGAGGGACCTGTGGCCGAAGTCGAGAGGCTAGTCCTGGGAGCGGAAGAATGGGACACCGTCAGCCCCATGGTGCGATCTGTAGAAAGGGCGGCCATTGCCACATTGGGGACTTGTATTTATGTGGCCTGTGGTCTGGATGAGAATGGAGATGTTTACAGTGGGATTCAGAGGTACAGGCCAGAGGTTGATCAATGGGACGTGGTGTCCTATTCTCCGTTCCCACGGTGAGTAGGCAAAATTGTGTCCTTGATTTAAGACAGAGTTGGGCAACTCTGGACCACAAGGTACACTGCCCTGCAGAGCTGAGCTCTGCAAATACATCTGAAAAATCAAGCCAAAGTCTTCCCCAGACAGCAACATAGTGTGGCCCAGATCCGGCCCACATTTGGTACATGTGGATAACATGCAGATCAGATGTGGGCCGGATCTGGGCAGACACTTTGCTGCTGTCAATTTACTTGAAAATTACAGGCGGGTGTGTTTGATTAGGATTGAAGCTAAACTCTGCAGGACAGTGGACCTCGATTGCCCACTACTGTAAGGCAATGCAGAGATGCCAACTCAACCAGTCCTGTATCAGTTCTGTACACTTGTGCAATCTTGTTGGATACATGTACTTATTTTCCAGTTACGACCTTCTTGCAACGGAGCTCAATGGTGCCCTCTATCTGCTGGGAGGACAGGCTCTGCGCTTAGACATCGACACAGACGAGTGGACCATTCTTCAAGAAGACTGTCTGGACAACAAATTCTTCACAGGCTGTGCCACAGTGAATGGGCAGATTTACATACTGAGCGAGAGGAAGATAAACAAAACATACCCAAACATGATCCTAATGGACCCTTACATCGACACTTGCTTAGAAATTGATGATAAAATACCCTGTCCTGTACCCATAAGAGGATGTGTCACAATGCGTGTGAATCCCTTCTGAAGCCATAATGGTAACGCAGATCTTTCTTTCAGCCATTAAACCAATACAGAAACATTTTGTTGAGCAAAGTTGGGGATGATTAATTATATGAGGATCATTGCTCTTCACATTTTTATTGTTATTCAAAAGGTCACAGAGAAAATGGCAGAGTGAAAAACAAGTATGCAATAATACCAAAGTATCATATTCATATATCATAAGAATATATCCCTCTTCTGTCATTGTTACAAGTTATATAACATCTGCAGTATGTTAGTATAACCAAAATCAGAGCACAGTAAAATCCCAATAACCAAAAAACAAACAAACAAAAATATTTCCATACAAAAACAATCACAGGTCATTTTAAAACAAAAGTGAAACAGTGTAGGACAGATGCACAGCTTTCGGACGAAAGGCTCAGTTCACGGCTATGGTGCAAATAAACAACTTAGGTTAGGTGTGTTGATGTATTCTAAACATGAATACATTTCCAGCCCTATGCAAAACAACAAAAACACTTTGCCTTTAGCCCTTGGAGCAGATTCAGGACTACATACTGTAGGAATCCTCAAATCACACTACCCACTCTGATTTTAAGATTTCAATGCACAAATCATCATATTTCATGTTGAACAACAAAAAGTACTATCGTACAAAACACAACAAGCTCCAGTAGTCCCTTGCAACAGCAGCAAAAATCACAAAGACATTTGGACAGTCCACCATTAGATGGCGCTCTAAGTCTTTTCAAATGGTCCACCAGTGACCATTTGGAAAAACAAGAGCCACTGCAGAAAACACAGGTTCACACAACTTAGAAGACTGAAATATCTATATGTTTTGTTATATTAAAAGTATTTAAAAAGAGTGCACCTAAATATTGTGGATATCTCTCATCAGGAGAGCCGACTTGTGTTTATATATCACTGTTCCATAACGAACAGTTGCAGCTCATTAGCAACCTAATTTAAACAACAGTTCAACAATTGTTTATGAATCCTTTTTATGCTCCCCACCTTATTTATTTTGCTGTTTAAGTTCTAAACACACTTTAATTAATTACACAAACTTTAATTAAAGACAGCATTTTGAACCTACTTCAAATATACTCTAATGGTAATGTAATAATACAAACAAGTAGTAGTATTTCTACGCAATCAGTGCATTAGATTCTCCATATGTTTTCACGCAAACAATCATTGTCAATCTGAAATCAAAGTTGAATCTTGTCAAACAAGATAAGTCAAGAGAGTGGAGGTTATTCAACATGTTTAAACAAAACAAATACATAAAGTAGCTTTACTATCTGGCTTTTGGCGTTCTGCTATTCATTTTTCGTCTCTGATTGGTTAAATTGTTCAAAACACAGTTATTGGCCAATGACACAAATTTTGAGTTAACTGCACCCTTTTTCTGCTCCCAGCTGCACTCTTCTTCTCCAACTTCATCTTCTTCATCAGCGTCACTCTCTTCATCACTCCGTTCATCACGTTCCACCTTAAAACACAATTTATTTTTTTAATGACACTTCCGTAACACTCAAATAGTTAAAGAGATAGAAACTTTGATACTTACTTTGCCTAAAAAGACAAATTTGTGAACCATTCGAAGAATCAGCCAAGCCCAGAAGATGTGCAGTGCTTGAAGAACCAGCAGAAGGCCGTTTAAGAAATAATAACCAGGGTACGGAGGAAAGATGTCCAACGAATCCACCACAGCTGTATAGATAACTCTGGAAATGAAGTTTATAAATCTTCAAAGCAATGTTTATGCCATCTGAACATGTTATATTTGAGAACAATGTATTCAAAATCATTCGAAATAAGCATTTCAAATGAAATACGCCTTCATACATGACCCCATGAAGTCATTACCTGCATGGGAAAACCACGAGGCGGGTTACCAGGAAAACCGCAGCAAAAACAACAAACAGGGCATCGCAGGTCTTCCTCCATCCAGCGTAATTGAACATCTTGGCAGACTGCAAACCAACAATTACAATGAAACACTGGTTATTTATGTGAGCGATAAACTGGAGGAAGTCAAGGTAATTTATGTGCTTCATTCTGTAACTATTTAGGAAAAAACACTCAGGGGAATTTTGTAAGTCTATAATTTATTTCCGGGTATTTATTTACTGCTGAAGCAAAAAGAACCTGAAACAACTTATAAAATAAATATGACAAGATCATAACTAGTAGAATCCTGTTTTACAGTAATAAACTTCTGCGATGAACACTGTGGACATTCAAATGAACAAAAATCTGAAATAAACAGCAATCAGGGCCATAAAATTACTGTTTTATCAGTGTGAATCCTGAGAGCGATTTACCTCCAGCAGGAAGTCAGAGGAGTCGTGGACGAGCATCACCAGGGTTCCCACGCGCACATAATTCGCACAGTATGAGAATGCGATGAGGAAAATGGTGGCGATGTGGTGAATGATTTGCTCTTTGAAGTCCTACACAACCAGGAAAAAAAAACTATATGAGCACAATTTATCAATTATAAGATCCTTCAGAGGAGTTCATGTTGAACAAGTTAAACTTACTTTGCGCTTTATGTCCACCGATACGCAGAGCAGAAGCGAGAGGTAGAAGGACAACTCCATCATGTAATACCAGTACTGGGCTTCTGCTACGCCCTACAGATGAAATCAAATAATATGACAATATGATCTGGAAAAGAACAACTATGAATTTTATTCCTCTTATTATGTTGGCTTAAAAACATAATAATGAACATCTTTATTTTAACTAAGGAGATTACGGTTGATGATTCAATATATTTCTGGCTCTTGTAAGATGAATCATGACTGTTTTGATGGTGTCGTAGGGTGTGGCGCTGACTAGTTCCTCGGATTTCTGCCTGATCTCCTTCAAAGCGGCTCAACAGAGTGAAAAAAGTTCCTGGGATTGTTCACAGGAAGTGAGCATGTGTGGAGAGGCGTTTGTTATGGACCTGTCTTGGGTATCCGCTCCAGCATTCCCGATGATCCCAAAACCATGGAGTCTGAAGAACATCATTTGACAAACAATTATTAAATGTGAATGTGTTTGTTATAAACTGCAAACGCTGAGTTTTGATTACAAAAACATTTTTTTTTTGTACTTTGGAGTAACAAGCACCAATTTATTTTTCATAAATGACCACCAATTTTTGTGTAATAAGTGTATTAGATAATGAAGAAATACTAAAAATTAAGTATTTAAGTTAATGATATTTTATATATATATATATATATATATAGAGAGAGAGAGAGAGAGAGTTATCTCTATAAATAATTAACTTTAAATAAAATAATTATTTCAACTAAAAAAAAAACATTACTTTCTTCACTTTTTTATCACATTTGAATATGGACAAAAATTAATTAAAAAAAAATGAATAGATATCACCATACTTTCCCCAATTGATTAATCACAGTACATTAAGACAATTATTTTGTTTTTATATTTTATGTTTTTTATTAAGTTTTTTATTTTATGTTTAGATTTGCAAATTGTGTGTTCTAATTCAATATGTACTAATTTGCATACATTTCCAGAGCATTAATCTGAAACCTCGATAAAGCCAGGTTAAAAATCATTGTTTAATTTTATTGACATATTAGAGTTAAAGGTTTTTACAGAGGAGATTTTGGATTTCTCTTTTTATCAGTCTATAAATCAAAACATAGCCAGAAAAATGCATTTTTCCATTTTTTTGGTATAAAATGTTTAAAAAAATCAGGTGAATTACACTATATCAACAAACGCCTCAGTAAAAACCTTCAGAATATAGATGGAAATAAAACTTTAAAGTTTGGTGTATGTAAGTGCTGCTGAAGTGGAGAAAAAAACTCATTTTGAGAAAATGACCTTTAAAGATTATGCACTTTAACTGAAACCTACAGATGCAAATAGATGCAAAATAAACACTTAAATATATATTTTGGATGTTTTCTTTACACTAGTCTGAACGAAGATAAGTTATAGAAGCAAAATAATGCATGTAGTGCCTTTATTTAAAGAACATCTTTTTAATAATAACAAAAATATCACCAAATTATTTCACAAATGGTGGGAAACTGTGTAAAAACTTCTTGAAAGTTCAGAAAAATGATTTCAAATGAAATGCTAAAAATAAAAACATTTTCTGAAATTGTCAGGCATAAATGGCATCATGTTTCTGAGAACTTTTTGATATTTCATTATATTTACTTGCAAAGGTGATCATGAGGGGGTTGATTCTGGGGAAAGAAATCATACGACGCTTCAGAAATCACAGCAGGGTGAAAGTCACTGCAGATACTCACATTGAATCAGGGAGATGAGACCAGCTAAGAACGCAATGAGATAAAAGACAAACCTCCACCTGAGAAATGAGAGAGAAAATGCCACCTTAATCAAATATTAACCAATCACAAATGATGATGTGGCCTATTTTTAGCACATTTTAAAGGCAGAAAGTATGTGAACGTACGAAGCTTCGCAGAACTTCCTGGTGTTGCTGGGTCTGTCCTGGTTCCGGCGCTGACGCAGCCAGGTCTGGATTTGGCGCGGAGTGAGTCCGCAGTGCTTCTCCAGTACCACTAAATCATTCTGAACAAAAAACACACAGACAGTAAAACAAAGAGCCCTTCCTGAAACCTTGGACATTTTTACCCTGAAATTAAAAGAAATATATTTTGAAATTGAATACGTTGATATATGAATGTATGCACTTTTAGACATTATTTACATGACGATTATGCACATTTTCTTCCTCTCATTATATTATCACTACTATATATATATATATATATATATATATATATATATATATATATATATATATATATATATATATATATATTTAGTTATATTAATAATTAGTTGATAATGCTAAGAAGAAATACAACAGACATTAATCTGATTTAATAATTATTTAAATGCAAAGACTTTAAGTGCATTTAAATATTTATTTAATAATTTAATTTTTTGTAATTTTAGTTTTATTTATATATATAATTTAAGTTTAAATACAATATATTTAAAAAAAATTATATATATATATGTTATATAAATTAGTTGATAGAATATATAATAGAATATATATTTATCTTACATAATTAATTATCTTAATTATTACACATTTTGTTTTATAATCATTAATAATGTTATAATATTATTTATACATTTGTTTGTAAATTATTAACAATTTATAAATGTTTAATATTACATTCTAATATGTTATGCTGCCTTCTTAAATACATTATTTTGGCCAAAATCTACAAGATGAATTTTAATATATTTTTGTTTAATAGTGAAAAATGATGATAAAACAGTTATATTTAATTAAAAATGGAAAACTGTACCTACTTATTTTTATGCTCATCATGAGTTTCTTATGTAGGGTGTAACAGTGACATCAGAGGCTCAGGTGTTGATAAACAGTATTAAATATCTCAGTCTTGTCACACACAGGTGCACATGTGACTCACCAACCTGTGACGGCTGCTTGTTCTTCTGCAGGTAAAACGCCTCCAGCTTCGGGACAGGCGTGACATGAACTCGAACCCTATCACAGACTCCCAACCATCGGCTGAGCGGCAGCGCCACAACCCTACGAGACACAGACAATAGCTTTTGTTAAGAGAGCGACCTTGACGCTTCCCTGCAAATGCATTCACTATTGACCTATTTTGTAATGCAAAAACTTTACGCAATAGCAAGATGGTGTAGACCAAGATGTTAGTGACCATCTAATAAAAAAAAAGGGTCAAGATCTAGTTTCAGGATGAGATAAGAAACAGCTTTCGTTGTAACCCAGAGGCAATCGCGCCCTTTCTACAGGTCTGCGCTTGACTCGCTGATCCAGACACACTGCCAAACCAACCTGACAACTCTATAATATAAGTGTGAATGTCAAGAGCGGGTCCAGTCATACTTCACCTCAAATCAGTAAGAAATTGAATTTTGCATATTTTGTCCAAACCAATTTTGTTTTGTCAAGCTAAATTTTGCATAATGTTGGGTAGCCCCGCCCACAACGAAACTCATTGGTCCAAAATACAGTTTCTCATAAATATGCATTAAACATTAAATATCTTCTGATTGGTTGTCATTGTTTTTACATCGCACAACAGTTTTGTGTCGCCTGGTTAAAATGTTTTATTCTCATGACTGCAAGACAAAAATTATAAAAATTATATTTTTTGTGTCTGGACAGTACTATTTTTATAATTAGTGTAGTAATACTTTTTTTGCATTATGCACAAGAGTATTTGGTGGGAAATGTGCTCAACTGTCATTAACAACAGATAAATAATAGGGATGCACCGACGATATGAAAATTTTGGCCGATACTAATAACCGATAACCGATATATTGGCTGATAAATCTAAATCAAAATTTTTAATTTTTGAGAGCCTGATTACAAAAACAGAAGTCTCACCATTAAAAGCATGTGCCAAACACAAAATTATAATGTTTTTATTAGAGATGCACCGATATATCGGCCAATAATCGGTATCAGCTGATAAAAGCAAACTTTCACACTATCGGCCGAGAGTTTAAAAACAGATAGTCAGGGCCGATATATCCTGTCAATCAAAAGAGGAAAGGAAAATGCACTGAATTTGGGCTTTGTGTAAAGAAAATGCTAAGAAACCAGTTTGATGTTCAATATTAACATTCAGAAAGTTAAGAAATGTTCATTTAATCTTCAGAATTTACTGAATGTATTAATGTTAATTTGAGTAATGTGTTTATAACCGATACCAGTTACTCTGAAACAAGTTGATGAAATGGAGAGAATAAAGCTTTTATTTGCATTGCTATCAAAATATAATGATTAATTATTAATTATAATGAAATTATCATTAATTTAAAGGTATAAAAAGCAGAACCCCCAAACTATCGGTATTGGCAGATATCACTCTGAATAATCAGCTATTGGTATCGGTGGAGAAATTTAGTATCGGTGCATCTCTAGTTTTTATTATAAATTTAAGTAGCTTATATGACAAACTTTAATTGCATTTTCTTTTTCGAAGTGATTGCAATCATATTTCAAGCGATTCAAAACCATCATGGCAAACTGTGCACATCTGAAGCATCTCAGCTGAAGGAAATAATCCATTATTTATCAGCTTTAATATATCAGCCAAATTTTCTTATCGGGCCGATAACAATAACATTAAAAATGAACAATTCGGCCAATACTGAAATGGTGGCCAATATATTGTGCATATATTGTGAAGGACCAATCAGAGTTTGCACCCATTTAGATGATCTCTAGATTAGTTTAATTGTGGGAAATTACATAAATTCACATAAAATTCAATATAATATTGATAATGACCTTTAAAAAACAACATAAATATACATATATTTTCATAAATATATAAATTAAAAAAAAACTTTTCATCTGATTTTCATTTGAAACTGCATATTTCTTTTTGAGATTTACCCAGAATAAACTGATTTTTCTAAAATCAGATGCACTTGTTTCATTTTCAGACACATTCAACAGTATCCAGTCGTAAACAGTGTAACAATAGCAGCCAACACTGCATGAGTGGAAACATTGGCAACAAAACCCGTGAAAACAATACTCCACTTTCATTCTGTCACACTGATATCCTCACTTCATTAAAATCATTAAAAGACAAACTGTTGAATAATACATCTTAGTTAAAGTTAGAAAGCATCCTAATCCCACAGGAGAAACCAAACCATGCATTAGTTACCCAATACACTAGTGTTTACAGTAATGTACCAATGCCGAGGAACATACGCTACCCTCCATCCTGATGGACCAATCATTTGTGTCTATTGATTTGGACAATGCTGTGCATTAAAGTAATAATAATTAAATGAAAACATAATATTGATATCGACCTTTCAAAAACAAAACGCAGGGCGATGAAACCCAAGGCCAAAGGCAGGGAGATGAGCAGGTCGCGGGGTACGGGATGCCGACTTCCATCCGACGTCCTCTCTGCGATATCTTTCCATGTGACGCCAGGAGGAAGCCAGAAGTCCTGCCGCCATATCCACTGGTTTACAAGTTCCTCTAGTCTATAAACAGAGAAGGAGAAAGTCATAAAAGGCTGAAAACTTATTACAGCATATAAACCATTTACTGATGACGCAGTAGAAAATTAACCATGGTTTTATTATAGAAAAAGTGCAGTAACTTTTTTTTTTTTTTTTTTTTGCCGTTCTGAATACCATTTGTATAACTGTAACCCCTCTACCCATGTCCTACTCGCCCCGCTCCGCGCGGGAATCGAACCTGGGTCTCCGGTGTGGGTGTCGGACTCTCTAACAAGGAGGCTAAAGGCTGCAACCTCAGCTTTAGTCGCTAGAGCATTTCGAGATCAGAGGAGTGAGGTTTACCAAAGTCCCTTTAAGACAAGTCATTTCACTCAGCGGTCATCTTTGAAACGCCTCTCGGGCATTCAAGTGCAACTCCTATCTCTTTGAATGGGGAAACATCAAATTCTCCAAAGCTGTTCGCCAAGCTTTCGATTAAATTTCATATTTGAAATAACCAATGAAATCTGACAACAACTGTCTCATAAATTTTGTTTCCAAATGCTCAAATCAAAAAACGGTATTATTTAGGCTGGATCAAGCTAATGCACATGCGCAGTCCTAAATGCGCGTCTCTTCAGCTTCATTTCGGATGCGTGCGTCTGACTGTTTCTATAAAAACCGGAGCTTCTAACGGCCGCTGAAGTGACGCGATGTCTTTACCAATCAGTGATTGGCTCTTATTTAGAAGGCGGGACTTATTCCACCATATTGCGCGTTACACTTTCTCCCATTCAAAACAATACGAGTGACATGTCTTGTGTTATTCTATAGTCTTTGGGTTTACTTGCCGGCCTCTGTTACATAACCACAGTTTTACTACAAATACCACGATTAAAGGGTTAGTTAACCCAAAAATGAAAATTCTGTCATTAATTACTCACCCTCATGCCGTTCCACACCCGTAAGACCTTCGTTAATCTTCGAAACACAAATTAAGATATTTTAGTTGAAATCCGATGGCTCAGTGAGGCCTGCATAGCCAGCAATGACATTTCCTCTCTCAAGATCCATTAATGTACTAAAAATATATTTAAATCAGTTCATGTGAGTACAGTGGTTCAATATTAATATTATAAAGCGGCGAGAATATTTTGGGTGCACCAAAAAAACAAAATAACGACTTATCTAGTGATGGCCGATTTCAAAACACTGCTTCAGGAAGATTCGGAGCGTTATGAATCAGTGTATCGAATCAGCGGTTCAGAGCGCCAAAGTCACATGATTTCAGCAGTTTGGCTGTTTGACACGCGATCCGATTCATGATTCAATACACTGATTCATTTGTGGTCTGAAGCTTCCTGAAGCAGTGTTTTGAAATCGGCCATCACTATATAAGTCATTATTTTGTTTTTTTTGGAGCACCAAAAATATTCTCGTCACTTTATAATATTAATATTGAACCACTGTACTCACATGAACTGATTTAAATATGTTTTTAGTACCTTTATGGATCTTGAGAGAGGAAATGTCATTGCTGGCTATGGAGGCCTCACTGAGCCATCGAATTTCAACAAAAATATCTTAATTTGTGTTCTGAAGATCAAAGAAGGTCTTACGGGTGTGGAACGGCATGAGGGTGAGTAATTAATGACAGAACTTTCATTTTTGGGTGAACTAACCCTTTAAACTATGTTTAGTGAAACAAAACCATGTTTTTGTTTTGTTTTGTTGGTTTGGTTTTATTTGTAGTAAAACCATGGTTAACTTTCTCAAATATCACAAACTCTATATAATAATTAATAATTAAAAATGTTTTTTTTTTTTTTTTTTTTTTGATGAACTACTACTTTAAAATGTCAATTTTGAGCGGTTGCTATGCGATGAATCCATCACTCTGACAGCTGAGTATAAATAAAATCGATAAAATACACAATATAACGAGAAACGACTTGGGTAAAGTGGGTTTTATATTCGCACATTCGGACATTCGTATTCAATAGCCTTGTTAATCACACTACATTGGACATTCAGTGGACATTCACAAGTAAATATGCCATTAAAACAATACTTGTCTATTTTGATCGACTGTGAAAAATGTTGTAAGTTGACAATCGTTGGTTGTCAATATCATGTCGCTGCTTAAAATTCGCAAACATTAATTTATTGCACATTTATTGGAAAGTCTGAATTCATCAGAAGTCCGAATGTGCGAATATAAAACCAACTTTACCGAAGTGGCCGCCAGGGGGTTAAAAGGCCGTAGATTTCAGGCCGAATATTACAAAAAAAGCATACTAAATTGCAAAAATATGTTGTTTAGATGCCACAAATTAGTCGTAAAAGAATGTAAACAAATCGAATATGTTATTAATCTACATAAAAACCGTCAAAATGAATAAATATTTGTGATTTATTGCTGTAATTATAATAATAAGAGACATAAATACGTTCTGTTGTGTTATAAAGAAAAAAAATAACGAAGAAAGAGTACACAACCACATCAAAATAATTTAATCATTATGTTTGCGAGGAAGGTAACATACGTTACGTGATTATAATTATAATCTTAAAAAAAGTAATTACTACCTGTCCATGCTTCAAGGGTGAGAGGCGATGATGGATATCGATTAAAGCAGGACACAGGCCTCTTCAAAGCGTATTTGCGTTTTTATTGCCGTTCTTCGATATAAACAGCATCCAGCATCCTGATCGCTCTCAATCGAAATAAAAACAATCCCTCGCGCTGATTCTTCCGGCGAATATTCATTCGTAGGAATGCGCGCGACCCTGTTGACGACATCAACTCACGTCCACCACACAGACCTCTGTTTTTGAGTCTTTTAGGAGCTTCCAAGAGTAAAATTGGTCCTGCATTCAAGAAATTATCCCAGTCTCGAGAACCGAAGAAAACGCCCGAGAAACGGGAGCTTGCGGCAGCAGCATCTCCTCCGTCTTTCTCTCCATCAGGGAGGAAACGTGCTGTGAGGTGCTTTGCTTTCATCAAACTCCACTATAGACGCCCCCTACTGACTATTAGATGAACACCAACAATATCTATCTATCTATCTATCTATATATCTTATATATATATGTATATATGTATATAACTTACAGCGTCGATTAAGAGAGGAGTGTGCGTCAGTCCTGTCTGTCTCGCTCCTTACAATCAACCTGTCTGTTTTCTTATCAGCTGGGATTTCAAAAGGAGGAAAACAATGTTTATTGTTGAAAAGATCTCTCAACTATTTCAGCATATTGTCAACAGCACACACTCCATCTTTATGAAAACATAGGTCATTTGTTCCATCCAAGGACAGTCCTGTAAAATGCATTGCGTATGCTTTATTTGGCTTTTAATATGCATGTTTTCCCAGACTGCAGAGCATTAACCTGTGGCTAAAAGCCAATGTAAACATCAAAAGGATGGCCTTAATGTTATATATAATGTATTCACTCTATGTGAGTTTCCATGGTGTCAGCCGTATTTGGCTTCATAATGCAAATCACTGCACATTCTCTCTGCTTTTCTAAACTAATTAAATATCTTCAATGTAATTTAAATATAAAACAACCAAAACTCTCTAGCAACTGCCTGGCAACCAACCAAAGCTCTCTAGAAACTGCCTAGCAACAAGCCAAAACACTCTAGCAACTGCCTGACAACCAGTAAACCACTCTAGCAACTGCTTAACAACAAACCAAAACATTCTAGCAACTGCCTGGCAACCAGAAAAAACACTCTAGCAACTGCCTAACAACAAGACAAAACACTCTAGCAACTGCTTGACAACCAGTCAAAACATTCTAGCAACTGTCTAACAATAAATCAAAACACTTTAGCAACTGCCTAGCAACAATCCAAAAAACTCTAGCAACTGCCTAACAACCAGCCAAACCACTCTAGCAACTACTTGGCAATCAGTCAAAACACTCTAGCAACTGCCTAACAACAAGCAAAAACACTCTAGCAACTATCTGACAACCAGTCAAAACACTTTAGCAACTGCCTAGCAACAAGCCAAAAAAACTCTAACAACTGCCTAACAACCAGTCAAACCACTCTAGCAACTGCCTGGCAACTGCCTGGCAACCAGTCAAAACACCCTAGCAACTGCCTAACAACAAGCCAAAACACTCACTGCCTGACAAACAGCCAAAAGACTCCAGCAACTGCCTAGAAACCAGTCAAAACACTCTAGCAACTGCCTAGCAACCAGTCAAAACACTCTAGCAACTGCCTATCAACAAGCCAAAACACTCTAGCAACTGCCCGACAACCAGTCAAAACACTCTAGCAACTGCCTAACAACAAGCAAAAACACTCTAGCAACTGCCTGACAACCAGCCAAAACACTCTAGCAACTGCCTGGCAACCAGCCAAAACACTCTAGCAAATGCCTAGCAACCAGTCAAAACATTCTAGCAAATGCCTAGCAACAAGCCAAAAAACTCTAGCAACTGCCTAACAACCAGCCAAACCACTCTAGCAACTGCCTGGCAACCAGTTAAAACACTCTAGCAACTGCCTAACAACAAGCCAAAAAGACTCCAGCAACTGCCTAGCAACCAGTCAAAACACTCTAGCAACTGCCTAGCAACCAGTCAAAACACTCTAGCAACTGCCTATCAACAAGCCAAAACACTCTAGCAACTGCCCGACAACCAGTCAAAACACTCTAGCAACTGCCTAACAACAAGCAAAAACACTCTAGCAACTGCCTGACAACCAGCCAAAACACTCTAGCAACTGCCTGGCAACCAGCCAAAACACTCTAGCAAATGCCTAGCAACCAGTCAAAACATTCTAGCAAATGCCTAGCAACAAGCCAAAAAACTCTAGCAACTGCCTAACAACCAGCCAAACCACTCTAGCAACTGCCTGGCAACCAGTTAAAACACTCTAGCAACTGCCTAACAACAAGCCAAAAAAACTCTAGTAACTCCCTAACAACCAGCCAAACCACTCTAGGAACTGCCTAGCAACCAGTCAGAAAACTCAGAACACAATAACTGAATTGAATTGAACACCCTAGCAACTGCACAGATATATGAGACATTCTCAAAACCACCTTAGATCTCCAGCTGTAGGGTCTGAATGGGTGAATCTGGTTTGTTAGATATTTCAGTACATACTTGCAAAGTATACACTGCAGTTCTGTGTACTGTGGAAACAATTCCTTGCGAGCTCAAAAAAATAAATAAAACGTTCGTCCACTTAGATTAATGGTACGAAGCACAAGGGCCTTTTATTTTTTTCCCTTTTGCCAAATCCAGCTCAGTTCAGCTCACATGTCTGAGCCATAATTGAGAAAAGGCGTGTGAAAGAAGTGACGAGTAGTATAAAGCAGAGAACTGGCCAAGTGCCACAATGTCTTTGTGGGCAAACCTCTAATGATGCCAGCGATCCGACCGCCGAGGCCAAACCTCTCAGCTGTGAAGGCCAACAACAACCGTACAAGGGCAGCAGGGAATGCAGCCTACTAATTCTGCAGTATGTATTATGTATAGTGTGCACAGTATCAAGTACATGGAAGATTATTTCCCACAATCCAATGCTTGCATGACATTACACTTCCAATGTGATAAATGAAAGAGGAACACTAGTGCATTCTCAGAACTTTAGCGAACATTGTGGCAAGGTTCTCACAAAGTTCTATCCAGTAATATTAAGAGTTATGTTTAATAAAGTTCTCAAAACATTAGCACAAAAACACAAAAGCATAAAAACATTATTTATACATTGAAGGTGGACCAGCCAAAACAGAGTGGGGGAAGTAGAAACTGAGGTGCAGGGTTACAGTGGTGCCATGACCCGGATGGGAGTGAGGTTTAGGGGGGTGAGTGTTAGAGAGTGTCCATGTTAGAGTGTCCGCCTCCCATGCCAGAGACCCGGGTTCAAGACCCACACAGAGCGGGGTGAGTAGGTTACATGAGCACCAAAACATACTTGTAGCTAATCAGCAGTAAGGGGGCATAAACACTCATGACGGGGGAGGTGCCGGTGTTGCATAGGGGGTTTGTTAATTTGGGGGCGGAGCTATCAAGATAGGGGTGTGGTCGTTTTTGGCAGGGGCATGTTTGTTTTGGTGATTTCAAATATCAACAGCGTTTCTCAGAAATCACTTACTGCACCTTCAATGTTTAAAACATTTTAAAAAACTGGACACTTTCATTATTCAGAAATAACATTTAATGGAAACATTAGCAAAACTTTATTAGAACATATTTTTGTTGGCTGGTACACACTAAATACTTTTTTTTAAAATAGTATGCAAAACAGAATAAATATGCATTTAAAACACACTACTTCAATATGTTGCATATTTAAAGGATGATAATGATAAAGATATTTTTTACTTATATTTTTGCTTTAAAGAGCTCAAGCATTTAAAGTGGCAGGTGACAAAACTGCAGCATGAGCTTATAATAAACAGTTATTGTATGTTTGTGTGGATGATAACATTGTTATCTTTATAGGTTGTGTCCAAAATCGTCCCCTATATACCCTTAAATAAGGCGCTATTTGAGGGGACAGTCCAAAACCATAGTGGACGTTATCAAGTGCACTCATTTAATCCCATAATGCACCGCAATAATGAGTGTACAACGGATGTGCACTCTATGGCTAGAGAATACCCATAATGCACCTTGAGAATCGCATGCCAAATGAATTCCCATGTATGACCAGAAGATGGCGCCCGCAGCTGAATCATTCATCCATCCATTTTCCAAACTGCTGGTCCAATGTAGCTACAGCATAATATCATACAGGTATAAATTCCTTTTTAATTGATTATTAAATTGTTTAATTAAGGTTTATACATAGTTTACATGACAGAGAGATAAATCTTTTCATCTTACTACTGGAGCTGCCATGTTTGCTGTTTCAGATGATTATTAAACAGCAAGCACAAACTATGCAGCCCTTCTGCTCACTCTTTTTCATTCACTCCTTTAAGTGGACTATTTTAGTATACTAATGTAGGGAATATCGAATGAGGGTATAGGGGAGCACAGCCATATTTATCGTTCTTGGTGTGAATGGGCCTTAATTCAGTAAGTGCCATCAGTTATTTTCTGGGAAATAAACATGATTATTTTGCACTCAGTCAGTTTTTACTCTTTGAATTCTATAATAATGAGTCAAGAAAAAAAGTTAAAATGCAGTCAGTATGATTTCTGGTTTATATTTTACTGTAGAAATGGCAGGTCAAATTGAGAGCATTTCATTATGGGATGCAAGCTTACAGAAAAATACAGAGTACTACAGGAATAGTTTGAGTAGTATGGTAGCATGCTATTCTGATTA
This sequence comes from Megalobrama amblycephala, assembly GCF_018812025.1. NCBI lineage: Eukaryota > Metazoa > Chordata > Actinopteri > Cypriniformes > Xenocyprididae > Megalobrama > Megalobrama amblycephala. Next base: position 5,610,625 of record NC_063045.1, on the reverse strand, counting down.
AAGCCACAGATTCATTTTTAATGGCTGCACGTCTGCTTTAGGTTCAGCAGAGGGTGCTATGCCACATTTGTTAAGTCACGTTTCTTTGTTGGCTGTTGCATGAAGGGTTTCTAAATACCTTGCCGTTTGGCTGTTTAATTTATGATATTGGTGTATTACGCAAAAAACAAGCAATCTTTTGGCTGTCAGCCATGTGTGTTTCTTTAATGTCATGCCAAAGCTATGTCTCTGATTCTGAGATTTATTTGGTCAGTGAAAAACAAACAAGGAGACCAAAGAGGCTAAATCAATTTCATATTTTGGTCTTTTCTTCATCAAAAATGAATTTTGACACAATCTAAACTGATATGACCTAGTCTGTCTTGAATAAAAGGTCTTTCAGATTGGTCCACCCGCTCACGTTTCCAGCATGTTGAGCAAATATTTCCATGTCTTATCCTCTCTGCAGAGGCAGCAAATGTCTTGTGGAGGTGTTGAAGAGAAACAGGGACAGGGAAGTGAAGTTCATGGTCCTTCGGTCCCAAAAAATATAGACAATCTAATGTTCAATGACAATTAACACAGCCATAAGTAGCTAAAAACATTAAAACAGCCTAGAAACACCCAGAATAACCTAGAAGCCAACCAGAACACTCTTGCAACTGCCTAGCAGCCAGTCAAACCCACATGGAAAGAACCTATATGTGGATATATGCGCATATATGAAACCTATATGCAGTGTATATGTACATATATGCTGCATATATGCACATATATGATAATATATATGCTGCATATATGCGCATATATACTGCATATATGCTATATATATGCTGCATATATGCGCATATATACTGCATATATGCTATATATATGCTGCATATATGCGTATATATACTGCATATATGTGTATATATGCCACATATAGGCAAAATTGAGGTGCATATATGTGCATATACAGGAAATATAGGTCTCCTGTATTGCTTCTTCATATCCATATATATGCCCTATACATACAAGATATGTCTTCTATATAGCTAATGGCAGGATCTGGTCATTTTGTAGCTCATATCTCATTTTTGACTGTCATACATGATGCCTAGCTCATATTTTCTATTATCAAGGCAAAAACTAAGAATTAACGAAAAAAATTATGCAAGAACTTATGTATGTGCGAATGTAGCAGTTATGTATTTAGACAATTATTTTGTGATTCCACTTGCCATGACCATATTTGGGGTTTCCTGCCGCCATGCTGACTTGGGGTGTTGACGCACTTTGCTGCTTCCCAGTCTGCATGAGACATCACAGTGGTAGGTCGCACAAAGTTTTTGCGGTGATTCAATTAAGGCCATATTTCATGTAACAGCTGAATTCACATGATATATTTGTATGATTGTAATCCAAAACCCCTCTGTGATGTACATTCAGATGTTTCGTTGATTATTTTTCTTTACTTAAGTTACTTTTAATATCTCTCTTTCTCAGCGTTGTGCGTTGCTGCCGCATGCTGTTTGTATGCTGCACAAGTCCTCATATATTGCCATTTGTGTTATACAGAATAAAGTGAGGACCTGATGGCAAGATTTTTCACAGTCTGTCTTTGATTACGACACAACGCAGAAAACACACCGCTACACGAACACGTGAAATTGGTCCCACATGGAAAAAACCTATATAAACATATATGTTTCAATATAGGTTTGATATAGGTTTTTAATATATGTGACATATATAAAATTGGCCGTTTTCCTATATTATGTGTACATATATGTACATATATGTGTGTGTATATATATATATGTGTAAATATATGTGTACATATATGTGTGCATATATGTACATATATGTACATATAATATAGGAAAACGGCCAATTTTATATATGTCACATATATGTAAAACCTATATCAAACCTATATTGAAACATATATGTTTATATAGGTTTTTTCCATGTGGGTACGACACAACGCAGAAAACACACCGCTACACGAACACATGAAATTGGTCCCACATGGAAAAAACCTATATAAACATATGTTTCAATATAGGTTTGATACAGGTTTTTAATATATATGACATATATAAAATTGGCCGTTTTCCTATATTATGTGTACATATATGTACATATATGTGTATATATATATATGTGTGTACATATATGTGTACATATATGTGTGCATATATGTGTACATATATGTGTGCATATATGTGTACATATATGTGTGCATATATGTGTACATATATGTGTGCATATATGTGTACATATATGTGTGCATATATGTACATATATTTACATATAATATAGGAAAACGGCCAATTTTATATATGTCACATATATGTAAAACCTATATCAAAACCTATATTGAAACATATATGTTTATATAGGTTTTTTCCATGTGGGAAACAACCTAAAAACCACCTAGAACAACCTAACAACCAGCCAAAACACTCAAGCAACTGCCTAGCAACCAGTTAAAATACTCTTGTAACTGCCAAGCAACCAACCAGAGCACCCTAGAAACCAGCCAAATTGCTCTAGGAACTGCATAGCAACCAGTCAGAACACCCTAGAAACCAGACAGAACATCTAAGCCACACCCCAGCAACCACATAGCAATGACATAGGAACAAGCCAGAAACACCCCTAAAAACTTCCTAGCAACCACTCAGAAAACCCTAGCAACTGTTAAGATATTTGACAAGCTGTCAGAACCATCTCAGCTCTCATCATCTAGAGCTCTGGGTTTGAATGGTTACAGCTGGTTTGTGGATATTTAAGTATGTATAAACTTAAAGTTACACTATGTAACTTATTTTGTTCACAATTTACAACATTTATATTGTGAGCAGTTGCATCATGAATCCATCTTTCTTTCACTTTTCTAACTCTTTTCAGCTTGTTTATGGGTTTAATTAACAAGTAAACATTAGCTCGCATCACATGCGTCATATTTACTGTTGAGGGATAATAAACTTCCTGGGGGTCAAACACTTGAAAGTGAATCTCACTCAGCTGATGTTTAGAAGCCCATCCTGCTTCTAATTTACAAGGAATGGTTGCAATTCTATTAAAAAACAAATACTTTGTTATTTAACTCACTTTTAAAATCCTCACAGACAACAGAGATCAACTTACCACAGAAAAAAAACAGGTCAAGCATCAATTGGCGGCCATCTTGCTAACATCTTCGGGCAACTGTTTTCTATGGGGAAACAAGTACAGCTCCCAAAAGAAAGATATCAAGATCAATAATATAATACATTTCAAATACAAGTGAGCAATACAAGTGAGCAACAATGCTATCATGAATTTGTAAAAAATCTAATACTGTCACCCACAACGCCCAGCAACTGCATAGCAACACATTAAAGCATCTCTAAACACCCCAGCAACTGCATAGCAACTGTTAAATCCACTCTAAACACCCCAGCAACCACATAGTAACATGTTAAAGCATCTCTAAACACCCCAGCAACAGCATAGCAACATGTTAAAACCACTCTAAACACCCCAGCAACCGCATAGAAACATGTTAAAACCACTCTAAACACCCCGGCAACCGCATAGCAACATGTTAAAGCATCTCTAAACACCCCAGCAACTGCATAGCAACTGTTAAATCCACTCTAAACACCCCAGCAACCACATAGTAACATGTTAAAGCATCTCTAAACACCCCAGCAACCGCATAGCAACATGTTAACCACTCTAAACACCCCAGCAACTGCATAGCAATAAGTTAAAAACCATTCTAATCACCCCAGCAACCACATAGCAACATGTTAAAACATCTCTAAACACCCCGGCAACATGTTAAAGCATCCCTAAACACCCCAGCAACAGCATAGCAACATGTTAAAACCACTCTAAACACCCCAGCAACCGCATAGAAACATGTTAAAACCACTCTAAACACCCCGGCAATCGCATAGCAACATGTTAAAGCATCTCTAAACACCCCAGCAACTGCATAGCAACTGTTAAATCCACTCTAAACACCCCAGCAACCACATAGTAACATGTTAAAGCATCTCTAAACACCCCAGCAATCGCATAGCAACATGTTAACCACTCTAAACACCCCAGCAACTGCATAGCAATAAGTTAAAAACCATTCTAATCACCCCAGCAACCACATAGCAACATGTTAAAACATCTCTAAACACCCCGGCAACATATTAAAACCACTCTAAACACCCCAGCAACCACATAGAAACATGATAAAACATCTCTAAACACCCCAGCAACATGTTAAAGCATCTCTAAACACCCCAGCAACCAAATAGCAACATGTTAAAACCACTCTAAACACCCCAGCAACCACATAGAAACATGTTAAAGCATCTCTAAACACCCCAGCAACCACATAGCAACATGTTAACCACTCTAAACACCCAAGCAACTGCATAGCAATAAGTTAAAAACCACTCTAAACACCCCAGCAACATGTTAAAGCATCTCTAAACACCCCAGCAACCGCATAGCAACATGTTAAAACATCTCTAAACACCCCAGCAACATGTTAAAGCATCTCTAAACACCCCAGCAACCGCATAGCAACATGTTAACCACTCTAAACACCCCAGCAACCACATAGAAACATGTTAAAACATCTCTAAACACCCCAGCAACATGTTAAAGCATCTCTAAACACCCCAGCAACCGCATAGCAACATGTTAACCACTCTAAACACCCCAGCAACCACATAGCAACATGATAAAACATCTCTAAACACCCCAGCAACATGTTAAAGCATCTCTAAACACCCCAGCAACCACATAGAAACATGTTAAAACATCTCTAAACACCCCAGCAACATGTTAAAGCATCTCTAAACACCCCAGCAACCACATAGCAACATGTTAAAGCATCTCTAAACACCCCAGCAACCACATAGAAACATGTTAAAACATCTCTAAACACCCCAGCAACATGTTAAAGCATCTCTAAACACCCCAGCAACATGTTAAAGCATCTCTAAACACCCCAGCAACAGCATAGATACATGTTAAAACATCTCTAAACACCCCAGCAACATGTTAAAGCATCTCTAAACACCCCGGCAACCGCATAGCAGCATGTTAACCACTCTAAACACCCAAGCAACTGCATAGCAATAAGTTAAAAAACACTCTAAACACCCCAGCAACCACATAGAAACATGTTAAAACATCTCTAAACACCCCAGCAACCACATAGAAACATGTTAAAACATCTCTAAACACTCCAGCAACATGTTAAAGCATCTCTAAACACCCCAGCAACCACATAGCAACATGTTAACCACTCTAAACACCCCAGCAACCGCATAGCAACATGTTAACCACTCTAAACACCCCAGCAACCACATAGCAACATGTTAAAACCACTCTAAACACCCCAGCAACAGCATAGCAACATGTTAAATCCACTCTAAAGCAATAATAACGTTAAAACAACATGTTTACCAACAACATGGTTAAAAAAAAGCATCTCTAAACACCCCAGCAACTACACGGCAATGGCGTGATATGTATTTTTTCTTTTTTCAGTGTTGTTAAATATAACAATAAAATTATACAGAAATCAATTTTTAAATACAATTTTTAAACTGCATCTGAATTGCGGTTGTCCCTTTGAAAAATGACTTATTTACATTTTATTTAAAAAAAAAAAAAAAAAAAAATGTAATAAAATGAAAATGAATTCTTTGTCTGCCCCACACAGTCACTCAGAAACACCCAGGACTGCTCAGACATGAAGTACTCAGTACAGACATGAGGTTTTGTCGTAAACGTTAACTGGTTTGGTCATAGCATTTAACCATCAAAAAGACCAGAGAGACGTAACAACATGCTGTTTCCCAAGTCTTTCATTGTCCTCAGATGATCTCAGGTCTTCTCTGCATGAGATCATTGCTCTTTGACATTTCATGAATGATTATCATTATCAAAGGCCGTTAATTCTGTTCCAACTGCGTCATTACAAGGACACACGGGCCTGAGGATAATAGCCACCATGTGTGGAAACACATTTGTGTTATGAGGATGATTGCAGTCATGCAGCAGCTCTCTGGCACAAAGACTTTTTTTTGATTCAGTGTATTACTTTATTAATATAATGAATAAAGACACATTTATAGAATTTAGCAGGTCAACGGTGTTAAGACAAAAGGGTTTCTTATTTAAAGTTGCCCCTATTATGCTTTTTGAAATATTATCAACACCACTGTTACTGTTCGTATCACTATGTATAAAGTGCTGAGAAAGAGCTGAAATCCAGATATGCTAATGAGCTCTTCGTTTCATACATGCGCAGTAAGCAGTCAACCAATCACAACAGATGGGTCTATCTGACCAATCAGAGCAGAGCAGGCTCTCAGAAAGGTGGGGTTTAGAGAGACTGAATCCTTTATCAAACCGTTTCAGACACTGCGAGAAAGAGCTGATGCTGCAATGGATATTAAGAAAAAATTAAAGTGTTTTTTTCTTTTTTCTTTTTTTACCTTGGATGCATATAAACTTAGAGGCACTTTGTATTCTCAATAAGTAACCTTTTTATTGCTGACAACAGAAATGCACCCTTTTTACAAAATCTTGAAAAACAAAGAAATCCAGTAAAATTCGTAAAAATGACGTCACAATAGTTACAACATGCAAAACCTGCTCAATTTTTTTTAAACTCATACACTGAAAAAAAAATGGTGACCTAAAAATGAAAACATCTAATTTGACTGATTTTATTCAAGTCAAAAATATTATTTCATATTGCTGGATCTACCTAAAAACAGTCATTTATACCAACAAAAAATATTTTTATGAGTTAAATCATGGGTAAAACAAGCAAACAAACAGTTCTTTAAGGTAACAAGATTTTTTTAATAATCAGTATCACTAAATCTTAACATTATTTGCAAATAATTAAAATAAAAATGTTAAAATAAACATTCAAAATAAAAAGAATTTTTTTTATAAGATCTACATTTCATTGTTTTCATTTTATTCATTCATTCATTCATATTCTCTTTCACAATCTCATATGCTTCCTGCAGTTTCATTATGAACCTCTAGGGGTCCACTAACCCCTGGTTTGGAAAACCCTGCTGTGCGTTGGGTGACTCAGGAATATTCAGAAATAGCATTTGATAGTTTATTGTGCAAGGATAATTTGGTTGCCCTTGGCTTTCTGCAGGGGGTGTATTACCTCAGCTGTTATTGGAAGGTGCTAATCAGTTCCTCATTAGCGGCCACACAAAACATTGAGATGTTGCCCTGCAACAAAAGGCCCAATTCACAACTCCCTAGCTCACAGGCAAACCCCAAATCAGCGGGACACAACATCTATATCCTGCCTCATCTAACCTGCATCCCCCCACTCTTCGTTATGGGTTCCCACAGATTTCTAGAACGTGCCTGGTCGTGGTCAGGAATTCTCCTCACTTCACTGTAAATCTCATAAGGGCCGAGACTGAAATGAAGAGACAGGATGAGACGAGGTGAGGTGAGGAATTCCAGGAATCACATTCCAGCCCAATCATAGAACTAGCCAACGTATACTGAAGCTATTAAAAAGGCAATGTTTTCATGTAACTTTTATATAAAAAAAACGTTACATTTTGTATGTAATATAAAATAGATTTTTTTTTTTCTCATATTGATATAAAGTCACAATTGCAGCAATTTAACTAAGACAGAATGTCAGGAAGTTGCAATTATGAGAAGTAATCACAACGGTGAAATAAAAAGACGCAATTAGAAAAAAGTTGCAACTACAATAAATAAAATTTGCAATTGTGAGATAAAAAGTTGCAATAAGAACAGAAGTTGCAACTACAAGAAATAAAAGTCACAACTGTGAGAAACAAAGTTGCAATGGTGAAATAAAAAGTTGCACTTTAAAAGAAGTAAAGTTGCATTTATAATAAATAATCACAATGGTTGCACTTTTATGATATTAAGTCACATTTGTAAGATAAAAGTCACAACTACAAGAATACAAGAAATAAAAGTCGCAATTGTGAGAAATAAATTTGTAATTATGAGAAATAATCAAAATGGTGATATAAAAAAGTTAAGATATTAAGTCACAATTGTTAAATTAAAAGTTGCAATAACAATAAGTTAATACTATGAAAAATAAAAGTCACAATTACAAGAAATAATCACAATGTTGAGATAAAAAAGTTGCACAATTGTGAGAAAAAATGTTGCAATTACAAAAAAAGTTGCGACTGCTATAAATAAAAGTTGCAATTGTGAGAAATAAAGTTGCAGTTACAAGAAATAGTCGTAATGGTGAGATAAAAAGTTACATAATTAATATCTTAAGTCTTACACTTGTGAGATTAAAAGTTGCAATTAGAAAATAGGTCACAATTACAAGAAATGAAAGTCAACTATGAGATGTCACAATTATTTTTGTTTTATTTTGAGGTGGAAACAAAGTTCCATAGGATCTCAATTAAAATGACAGCATTATATCTTAAACAAATAAGCTGATACAAAATACAAGCACCCCGAGTTATATATCCTAATGATGAACGGGAATATTTAACGACATATTTCGCTAGAAAAGAAACGATACCCTTGTTCAGTTTTTCACATAGGCCTCTCTCAACTCATCCAAATTTTCAAGCCCTTTCAATAGTACATCTTGCTTTGGAATTCGGTCATTTGAACGCAAGCCACACTTAAACTTAACAGAGCGAGAAGTCTGTTTAGGCATCTGTATGAAAAATTACCTCTCTGTGACTGCAGAGAGTGAGTTTCGCTGAGGAAGAGTGCATTCCACTCCCATCTTAAGTGGCCGTGCCCTGCTAAATGTATCCCATGCTGCACTGGGCTTGCTGTGGCTTCCAGAGCCGGCAGAGTGCAATCAAAAGCCAAACTTCAACAACTACCAGATGGCCGAGAGCATGTTTGAATGAGACTTCCCTTTCACGGACCACACACCTTCTTAAACAATCGTTGTTTTCTTAATGTTGCTAATATTGATGCTGGGTATATGTCGAAAATCTCCATGAAGAAAATATTAATGCTCAGATGTTTCTCTATTAGAGCTCAGGAGATTTAATGGAGATTTCATTTAAGTATAACTTAAACCCAGTGCATCAAACCCAAATGAGGTCCCATGGAAGAACAAACACAGAGAAAGCAGATTCATATTTGTCTCAGATGTTTTTCCGAAATGTAAGCTCAGACAGTCAGATAGATATTTTGAAACTCTAGACGAAGATAGATAGAGAGACGGACGGACGGACAGATGGATGGACAAATAGATAGATAGTAATATGTCCCAATAAACAATACAAATTACCTGTCAAAGTGAATACATTATGCTCTAACTACATCATACAATGGAAGGTGATGAACTTCAAAATGATCCCAGCTTGGGGCATCTAACAGCTGGTTGGCTGTAAGATGAACGGATCCACCCCCATCCACAAACTCCCAAACCTTGACTTCAAAGCATCCGCTTGGGAATCCCACAGAGGTGCCGCTCCTTCATGGCCCTGCCTGACAGGATCGCACTTGCTAATGCTAAGCAAACAGACGTTTGACTTTGAGCGCCGTCTGCTCTTGAGACCTACAGGATAGAAAGTTACAAAAGAAAAGCACTGCAATATCTTGATTTTTGAATAGAAGCAAATGGAGCTGTTTGCCAAAGTTGCTTGCTCTCGCAAAGTCGTTCTTGCTTCTCAGATGTTCCTCCTGAGAAAAAGACCTCCAGTAGTCTCACAATTCGTCTTTTCTTCCTTGAATCAACACTGAACTGAACTGAGCTAAATAATCACTCTGTTTCCCTCTGTAGTGCTGCGGAAATTTAATTTGTTTCTTAATCTATGAACTTTACCAGCGAACAGGGAACGTTCTCATAACTTTGGTTAATGTTGTGGAAAGATATGAATGAACGTTCTCCCAGTAATGTTAATAGAATGTTCGTTCAAAGTTAAGGTAATGTTCTCAAAACATTATTTATACATCATTCATGGAAAGTTTTTACCTGAAACATTTAGTTGGGTGTTCGTCATACCCAACGTTTTTTTGAAAGTTACTACCTGTTTCAGAACGTTCAGAGAACATTCAAAAGTAACGTTCACGTAATGTTTGCAAAATGATAAAATGGAATATTTCCTTAACGTTCACTTAACCAAAAAAAACATTTAAAAAACTGGACGTTTTGAATGTTCAGACAAAATTCTGAAACTTAATGGGAAAGTAAGCAAAACATTCTTAGAATATTTTTTTTGTTTGCAACATGAACTGTTATTTTCCTGTTTATTACTGTGAATCTGCTTTGAAACAATCTGTATTGGATTGTATAAATGTGACTAGAAGATAATGTCTCAAGCTGCACTTAATGATCACTTCTCATCAAGATTCATGTGTCAGTTTTTATAGCAGGAGAAACACCAAATACAAAGTTGATATTCATTGAGTCGACTTAAAACATCCTCTTGGATCCAAACAAAGGACTACATATGTGAACTACATAGGAAACAACAACAAAACCCCAGGCTGTAAATTCTAAACTATTTGCACACTTTATTTCCCCGTGACTGTGTTTGTGCTTGGCGTACTACATATATTTGCACAAGGGTGTTGGTGGATTTGATGCACTGGGTTTCCTGCATAGTTGTCAAGATGCATGCAAACACAGCTGGCCTCCTGATTGACTCTCAGCAAAACTGACCCTCTACAAAATGGCGCCAAACGTGACCACACAAGTCCAGGGGGAGGGGGAATGGTTTCTGAGCCAATTTTGACGTATTGAGCATGATAATGTTGTTCTTACCTTAATCTAGGCTTATCTCTGGGCGATCCGAGGTTATCACAGCTTGGTGAAAAAGTACATTCTCTACAGCATCCCTTACTACCCAGCTTACAAGGCTAACGTTCTCAGAATTTCAGCTAATGTTCTGGCAAGATTCTCAAACATTCTTCCAGTAATTTTAATAGAATGTTTGTTCAAAGTTATCTGGTCATTAATAATGTTCTCAAAACATTAGCACAAAAACATTCATGGAAGGTTTTTTCTGAAACGTTTCAGGTGGACATTCGTCTAATGTTTTTAAAATATCACTTTCAGAATGTTTAAAGAACGTTCAAAGGTATCATTCCCATAATTTTTGCAAAATGGAATGGAACGGTTTTTAAAAGATTAAAAAAAAACTGGATGTTTTGATCGTTCAGAGAAATTTCAGAAATAATGTTTCCATAACTCAGTGGCAACGTTAGCGATACGTTCTCAGAACATATTTTTGTTAGCTGGGTAAAGTACCAAAATAGTCAACCCGAAAACACTGACCTTTCATTCCTGCGCTATGAGGCACGTTGTGTTAAAAACAGCTGCAGGAAACGTCGCAGACCGTGGGTACAGGTAGGATGTGCTGGTTATCGAGCCGTCGAGCATCTGTTCTTCCCGTCTGTAATGATATTCCAGGCTGTCCATCCATTTGTCCAGCTGGGTACACCTGCTTTACTTGATTTTCACACCCATAAAAGAGGCTGTTTGGTGCCGTTTCCACAGCATTGGCTTGTGCTGGAACTAGTCATTTATGGCTATTAAGGATTATCTATCAAGTGTGAGTTCCAGGTTTATGCTATTGTTGCTTAAAGTACTAGGTACTAAGCAAACCAAGATCCAGTATGTTTATATATAGGGTCAGATTGTGTGGGAAATTTCAGGTTAATGCCATTCATCCAACGAATGACAACGAAAAGATGTAAAACCAAAAAAAAAAGAGGGGGGGGGGCAAACACAGATGTTTCGAACACGCAACAAGTCAAGTATTTTTGATTGCAGACTTTGGTACCTTGGGCAATATAAACACAGTTTGAGCCATTGTTAAGATCTTTTCTGAAATAGTGGTACGTCACTAGATTAGTAGGGGATTTTTTCTCAGCAGAAGCAGGAGACTCATGAAAAAGATTTTCCATTTTATCTCACTACCATCTAGGCAAAACATATTCTTTCCTATAGGAGGTTCATACTTTCAGAGCCCAACTACACTACTCCCATTTAGGAGATTCCTCCAGTGGCATTATATAACCCATTTAGTTTGCAATATCTCACAGCTTTAGCTTTACGTGTTGGAAAAGGAACGTCTCTGTGTTTGCTTTTAACGTCTTTTTGCATGAATTGTGACGCCATTTTCACCTCAGCCATAAGGGGTTTTGGTGGCCACTGGCTGAGCCATATTTTCTGGGTCATTTTCAATGTAAACAACCAGCACTGGAGTGACTGAGATGGGGAACTGCTGTACAAATAATCAGAAATCTGGAGCACGTCCAGGTTTATTATTGCTGAGCTGAATGACTCACTCCCTCTGTCTTTCTCAGTCTCAACACCACCCTCTCTCCATCTCATTTAAAGAGGTCCTATTATGCTTTTAACATTGTAAACTTGTTGCTGTTTGAGCATGAAAAAAGTCTGCAAAGTTCCAAAGCACAAAGTCCCTCCATCAGGAGTTATTCTCTATTTAAGTGTCACTGCTTCTGAACTCCCTGAAAAGCCTCCATTGTAGTCTTGAGTTTTCTTCCAGGAACAAACACGTCACAATATTACTCATTTAAATAATTCCCGCTCAAGGCATACACAAAATAAAGGGGCTGGGCCTGGATGAGGTAGTTAGTAGTGTGTTGAAACTCACGGTTATGGTAAGGGTTGGGACATTTCCCAAACACACTTGAAGCACTTGAACAAATACAACACACTGGTCCAGATGACCAATCAAAGCACATTGTGCTTTTCAGAGCGAGGGGCTTCATAGAGACAGAAACTAAACAGAGAGTTACTGACAGACTGGGAAGAGAGGAACTGCAACAATGACAAATTTGAGAAAAAATAATGTGGTTTTTGAACATTCAAGCATGAAAACCAGTTCTAGATAACCCAAAAAACAAAATCAAGACTTTGTAAAACGCCATAATATGGCTTCTATAAGAAAGTATTAGATGCATGTATCACAAGCAAGTGTGAGGTAGACACAGTTGATGGGCCACTAATATCATTAAATACAAGGTGAGAACTCACAATTCTGCGTCCAAATGCTGAAACCTTTGACAAAAGCTTCCCCTCAAAGAGTTAACGTCTGCTTAATGAACTTTAGACACTTAAACGCTATCTCGCTGGACTTGAGAGGAACGTGTGAGGATTAGGTCCTCAGCAGGACATTGCACATGGTAAGAGTCACCGTCTGCGGTCAACTATTGTCAAAATATATCTGTTACCCTACTGAAACTACAAGACCATACTTGAAACCTGATAAGTTCGCCCAAGTTTTGGGGACTGCACACTTCTACCACAGCAGGACACATGCTGACAAAACCGTTTCCCAAATGGAACCAGGTGTTTCGACACCCAAACGCTGAAACAGCATTGCAGACAATTATGAATTATTACTGGAACAATCTTACATGACAAGTTTACAGTCAGGTTAAACCAAAAACATTCGGGGTGTACCAGGAAGTTGGTTCCCTGGAGCGTAAATCCTTTCTTATAGCATGGCTCCCTGTGCACTTGCTCTAGGGATTGGATTTGCGTTATCAAGAAGAAGCCACGGAGATCAGCGTCCTCCACTCTTCAGAATTAACTGCAGATGCGAACGTTTCATCCAAACCAGGAACTGCACATCCGAACTGTAAAAGATTAATGACCAAATTAAGTAAGGAGTCAAAGTGGTTTTTCGTTCTTTGCATGAATGGCATTTATCTGAATGAATCTGTGGTTTTTCAGAGGGTGTGGGGCTGAAAATGGATGTGTTCTCTCTGGGGTTAAGATGTGTTTGGACTAAGGATGGTCTGTGAAAAACCACTGATACAGAGGATTTGTAATCAGGACCGGATATTTAGTAACCTCATAATCTCGTGATTCCACGGATGTTTTCCAAAACAGAAGACAGCTGTCGTTGGTTTAAGACAGTGTTTTGAAGGTGTAAACTGTCTCAGACTGACTTCAAAGCCATTGTTACATCACATCTGATGATCTAGAACAAATTCAAATGAGTGTTAGTGCATATTTAAAGGAACCGTGCAACTATAAATGTACAAAATCATTATATACTCACCATCATGTTCAAAAGGAAAGATTTTATAGATGTCAAAGCTTCTCTTTTCCATACAACAAAAGAGAACAAGGGGCTATTACTCTTTAAAAGGGCAAAAGAAACACCATAAAGAGTATCAAAAAAGTAGTGCTCGTGAAATGCACACTTTATGAAACCATATGATAGCTTTGAATTTTAAGTTGTTTTTCACTGAAAGTACCCCTCCATCATAGAGCTCTCATTTGTGTACATTCAAATATTGGTGAAAATAAATGTGGTACAACTTTACTGACTCACAAGGTGCAAGGGATTAATTCACTGAAAAACATTCAAATATGGCAGAAGACACATTGCACCAAGTTTGACATCAACACTAGACATCAACTACTGATGCAACTAAAAACCTGACGCAACCAATTTTGGCGGGTCACGTTTAAATGTGTGCTAGAGGTAGCAACTAGATGAATCTTATTAGAGATGTTGCACAAACTTTTAATGAAGACTTTCCTGGATTCCTTCCTACCTGTGGATACTGAGTGATTTGAACACTGTACATTGAAAGAGAGACAAACAAAGTACACAATGGAAAAGAGAGCTTAGAATGAGCAAATTCTTTGGGTGTAAATGTGTTCAAGTCTTTAATTTTCCCAAAATAGTGTCAGAACGTACACATCTTTAGGTTTTGATATGGCTGTGTGCAGTAAATTCCTGCCGTTTCTTAGATTCCCATACGACAGAATGTTTTATGTGCGCTTGAGAGTGCAAGACATGGTACATCTGAAATCCATTAGAACGGGGTGCAGACGCTCCAAGCAGCTCTATTGGAATTCCATCTCATTGCCAATTCCCTTTTCTTCATTTACTCAACATTTCTAGCTTTGTGTAGGACCATAGATTTAGCTTCTGGGAACTTTCTACATGTCACAGTGATTCTGAAACTCAGTCATCTCTGTCTGTCACGTACCTTCACTTGGTATTTTGAGGAAGCAATCACATTTAACACGTCCTATCAATGCAGGAAACATTCTCATGTGTGCAGTTTCCACTCTAATGTCTCAAAGGCATGTGATGGTGTTTGGCATTAGAGCACAGTTTGGTATGTTTTTATTTTTCCCTGTTTTATGGGATGACACAGGTTGAAAACATCTTGCCTTTGTCCTCTTCTCTGCCTTTGAAGTTGTGCATTCTTACCTTGCTACATCACTGGAGGTCTACAGCTGCCTCAGAGGACGGTGAGGTTAGCTTTGCGGAAACATATACATATAAAAAAAAAGAACAAGGCGTTTGAGTCAAGAACAAAGGGTTCTCGAGGTGTAAAAGCACCAGAAATTAGAGTGACGTAGGAGCTGATTCCCAAAATAGCGGTGAGTTTAGTGCTCCTCTGATGTTTGGGAGAAATGAACAAAATGAAATTCAAGGACTTTATGAGAGATGGTGGATTCTTTCAACCAATGACCACAAAGTTCGTCAGTTCTTCACCCTTGTGTCGTTCCAAACTTTTCCTCAAAAAACATGTCTACACTGTTATACTATTAACTGTTCATTTAAAAAAACGATATATTATGCTTTTTAACATGTTCAACATTCTTTAGTGTGTAATGTTGCTGTTTGAGCATGAAAAAGGTCTGGAAATTTCCAAAGTCCCTCCAGCAGGAGTTATACTCTATATCAGTGTCACTGTTTCTGAACTCCCTAAAATGCTTCCATTGTAGTTTTTTTTCCGGGAATGAACACATCACAGTATTCCTAATTTAAATAATTCATATGCCCATGGCATATGCAAAATAAAGGGGCGGGGCCTGTTTGAGTGAGTTAGTAGTGTGTTGAAACTGGCGGTTATAGAAAGGGGCGGGACATTTCCTAAACACACTCGAAATGCTTGACCAATCACAACACACTGGTCAAGCCGACCAATCAGACCATGGTGTGCTTTCAGAAGGAGGGGCTTCATAGAGACAGGAACTAAACAGGGGTGCGTTTCCCGAAAGCATTGTTGGTGAACCAACCAAAATCTTTCTTTCTTTCTTTCTTTCTTTCTTTCTTTTTTTCTTTCGAGCAATTAAAAATAAATACATTTAATAAAATAAATTTGCATGTATCTAAAGATGTATGTATGTATGTGTATGCATGTAAACATATACATAAAGATGCTTTAATTTATACAGTCAAGTTGTTTCTTACACAGCTTTAACACCAGACCACAGGGTTACGAACAGGGAGCATCTCAAATCTGAGTCACGCTCCACCCTGACCCCTGTGGTCACCACCACAAACCCAGACCTGGAACCAGTCCAAACCTCATTTAGTGACTCAATACTTCACAACATAGGGAATTTTATTGACCCTTTATGACCCAAACAGAAAAAAGCATCCCCCCCCCCTTTTTTTTTGACTACCTCTGAAATGTCCGCCTAAGAAGAAACTCTCCTTAAACTCAGGAACCTGAACATATGTGCATGCTTATAGTTTGCACAGAACTAATGTGCATAACATTCCCCATGTGGCTTGAATCAAATGTCTTTCCAAAATAAATGACAGCAGTGTCTCGCTTTGGCCTCAGTTGTGATGCTCTCAGATGCACCGATAACGGATTTCAGCTGAGATCTTTCATATATCAGGACCTATAGAAGTATCTAGTTTCCTAACAAAGGAACCTCACCAAATAAAATGTTTACTCAAAAAAAAAAAAATTTATAAAGTAAATCCTCTTTTATAATGCATTTTGTTCCTGAAACAAAACATGGTGTACTTTAAAAAAGAAGCAATGACGCAGATGCAGAATCTGAACTGAAGCAAATCGAAGCGACATCGGCAGAACTAATGGAGGAGTGAAATGGAGGCTTTACCATACTAAAAACAACTGGATCTGGATAATCATCTGGTTTACGTAGTATTTGCCATCTCTCATCAACAAACCATCTCTAGGACAGACTCCAGCCGCAGCACAACACCACCTCAAATCCTGCTCATAATTACTGCCTTTCTAACAAATAAGCTGGCAAAAACACAAGCAAATTTAATTAAAAAGTGCTTTAAAACATGCGAACACATTTTTAGATATTCTGTTAAGTTATGAAAATGTAATGTTCTCTGAATGTTCAAAACGCTTTATGTGAACGCTAAGGGAACTTTCCATTTTGCAAACATTTTGGGAATGTTTATTGTTTATATTACTACCTTACTTTTGAATGTTCTCTAAATGTTCTGAAACAAGTAGTAACGTCCAAAAAATGTTAGACAAACTAAAGCGTCTCAGGAAAAATGTTCCATGAACGACATACAAAAGTTTTTGTGCTAACATTTTGAGCATGTTTTTAAGACCAGATAACTTTGAACAAATGTTCTATTAACGTTAATAGAAGAACGTAACTTTCAGAGAACCTTGCCAGAACGTTCTGAGAATGTTCCTGGGAGGATTGCTAATTATTACATTAATCGAAAGCAGACAGTGTTTATGATTTTACTAAGTTTATATTCCCATGAATAAACCAAGTTGGTCACGAGATTAATCATAAAACATCTCATTCTTTGACATCTTCCTGGAAAGAGTCTGCACCGTATGTCGCATCCTCTTTGGGCGCAAACATACTGTTCAACACAACCTGTCAGATGTTGAGAGAGAGTCAAAAGGAAAGGGAAAGTGGGCTCAGCGCACAATGTGGTTCTGTTTAGGGGTGAGGCATGTGGGTCTTGGAGAAAGATGTCTCTGCCAAGAACATTGCTCCTATCTCATTTCGTTGGAAATGCTCAGAGAGCGAGGGGGATCAGAAAACACGCCACAAATCATTTCTACGACCATGTATTTTACATGACGTAGGCGATTTAATCACGAGATGTGCTCAAACACAGTTCCGCGTTGATTTCTTCCATTAACTTTTATGACATTGGGAACTAACATATTTTAACCCAGTTTTTCACTACTGAGAGATAAAACGAGCACAATAAATGCACGGGTGATGGAGGCTGTTCTTGAAATTGCCCAGACAACAAAAGCATCTATGTTTTTCAAACCTGCTGACTCAGTTTGGCAGTTCCAACATCGTTGTCGCTCGCATTTGGGTTGCGCTCAGCTGTTTGACCACCCAAG
This sequence comes from Megalobrama amblycephala, assembly GCF_018812025.1. Taxonomy (NCBI): domain Eukaryota; kingdom Metazoa; phylum Chordata; class Actinopteri; order Cypriniformes; family Xenocyprididae; genus Megalobrama; species Megalobrama amblycephala. Next base: position 5,592,529 of record NC_063045.1, on the reverse strand, counting down.
TGGCGCGTCATCCCTTACAGCCAATTAAAATCAGGCAAGCAAGAAAGAAACAGAGTGAGAAAACAAAGCTTTTTATCTTGTTTGGCTAACACTGAATTATTCAGCCTTTTAATTGAGCCTGAATGACCTTCCATCAGATTTTGACCTTCCATCTTGGCTTTTGAGCCATAGCAATATATAAAGTTTAGTATGAGAATTAGTTGTAAAACTACTTTGGGCAACTTTTTTTTTTTTTTTGTATAAAACACACCAAAGTAAAAATTCGTATATTTTGCCATTTTTATGTAGCATATAAAAAATGATATATATATTGCATTTTTGTACATTTTCATTACTTTTTCATGAATTATTTATATAGCAACTCTCAGTCTACTACTTCAGTTCAATAATTCCACTGTTTGTACAGTAGGAGAAATGTTCTAAATCATATACTTGGCTTTTCTTTTTCATTCACTCTTTCAGTCCTGTAAATAATGGTTGGTTGCAGTGCAAGGGGACAGTCAGTGGGTTCAAACCCCCTCCTCTATGCTCTTCAACCCAAAGCACCTCCCCTCGACCTATCAGGGTAATTCACTTACTTTTCTCTTTCTCACAAGAGCTACAGTGCAGTTTTCCATTCAGGGGAACATATCCCGTGACAATAACGGACTCTTCCAGGCATTCCAAGACATCTGAGGTATTTCAGCTTCACTATCATGATTGCATGGTTTATTTGCATCAGTTTCAACGAAGTGTTCATAATATGCACCGCGATTTTAATTTAAAATGCAGGAAAGATGGAATTTAAGGTCGATTAAGAAGTTGGCTACTTTGCAAAATTTAATTTGAAGCAGAAAAAGTCCTTGGTGACGTAAACCGGCGTTTATTTCCCTACAGTCTGATGACCGGTTAACTCATTTAAAACTCAAATAAGAATTATTTAAGACTTAAGAGAAGTTAACTTTAAAGGTGAGAAAAGTTATAACGTTTTGAAATATGAAAAAAAAACATATCTTTTAAAGATTAGATATAGCGTACTTTAAACTGTTTATATGCAGCTGTCCATTGATGTTCGTGAAAATAGATTAAAATACAACATTTATAATATTTGGAAGCCTATTAAGGTAATGCGAAATAGGTCTTGATGTGTGTACATCGTAAACGCGTTTGCCTCAGCAAACTCAACTTTTTTTCTAGCGACTTTTTTTCTTCTCTTCACAAAGGAAACGCTCACGCGCGGTCGTTTTTTAACAGCATAAGTAATTAACTACATGATGTTGAATTGTGTTACAGCGTCTGACGTCTTTAAGAGAGGAAAAGTGGACGATGTATTGCATATAACGTTACCTCCGAAAGATGATTGTTGTCATTGATGGTTTTTTTTTTGTCTTTGTTCGCGCTGCAATTAGCACCGCCCACCTGAAAACTCCTCAGACTTTCCCTCTCAATTTACCAGACCTGTCATGGACTGTGATTTAACCGACTTTATAATAATCTTCTAATTAAACCAACTTTTATAAGTAGACACAGTTTTTGATGTAAAACAATAGGCCTGTTTGATTTATTTTCCACATGATTTTATGAAAAGCTACTTAATTCATTCAAAGTTTACCAGAATATTAAATGTATGTTTGTACATACACTGTAAAATATTGTTCCTCGTTGATGTTTTTTTGTTCACACAGCAATTAGATCCACCCACTTGAAAACTCTTCAAACTTTCCTTCTCAGACTTACTAGACTGTCATCTTAGATGGTGTTCTGTAATCTAACTAACTTCTCATTAACTTTTTAAGGCTTTGATGTTTGGAAAAGCGACTTACAGTGCGATAAAGATATATATTTTAATCACTATATGGAATACCAATAAAAATGTGTGGAGACATCCAGGTTAGCTTTGTTAAAGAATGTCGTTATTAAGCAGTTGGCAGAGGTTTTATATTTGCAGTTGTTCGTTAAAACAAATATATCATGCTGAAAAGAAAACCGTAAAATCTCACTCCGTTGTTTTGCCACCCCCCTGATGTTGAAACCAATTTCTGCCATGGTTCTAAATCTTTTGAGGCCCATTATTTACCCTAAAATCTTAGTTTTAATGAGCCAGTTGAGGACAAAACCAGGAGTCCAGTCTTGGCCAGGAGTTGGTTATTTCTACAGCGAATGCTCACTAAGACAGTCTAAGTGGGCCTGTAAAAGGATGCGGGGTGGCGCTTAAAGAGCCATACAGTTTGCCTGGAATAATACTACACTTTATAAAAAAACTCCATCATCGACTGTGGTTGATTTAATGGCTAAATTTATGAGGGGGCACATTTGTTCGTATGTTCACTGTATATACGCCAAATAGGCTAAGCAGTAAAGGGAACGGGAATGAAAACGAGTGCACAGGTAATAGTAAGCTTTTTGCCTTCTCTTTTTACAGCCTTCAGCCTGGAGTGCTCTTGGATCACACAAGTTCGCGTCTGAAGAGCTCATTGGAAAGGAAGAGTTTTATTGTGGGTGAGGCACGTTTAACGGCGCTTCAGGAGTCGCACAGCAGGGGCCAATGGGAGTGTGGAAGCTGGCCAAGGTGGTGCTTGGATGGGCTGCGGTCTGGTGGGCAGCAGTCTATTCGGTGCAGGCGCAAGGAGATGGAGACATCCAGGCCAGCCGATTCACTGGAAAACCTGAGGGGGAGGTGCAACAGAGGGTCCGTCGGAGAGGCCAGGAGTCCCTCAGGGGGTAAGAGCTTTTTCAGTCACGTCCTGCTCCTGTTCTCTGTCAGTTTCATGCTTGAAGTGGACATGTTAATAGTTTAACCATATGAGGCGGAGAGTTTAACTCAACTTTTATTACCAGAAGTACAGAATAATAATTTCAGGGTTGGTGTATCTCATCCTAAAAGCTTGAATTCAAATCAAGCCTTAGATTTTTTTTTTCTGCAGTAGATTTCTGTTGCAACCTGCTGTGCTGTTTGGGTTAGAGCCAAACTGGGTTGAAAGCATGATCGGTCTCTAAAAAAGCTACATATGTGATGGAGCCAGCTGCAGAAGTGTTGTGAATCTGCTGTGAGGGAATTTTAAGTACTGAAATGCCTCAGTATGTTGGTCATGACAACAGGAGTGTCATTTCCTACTGATAACGTAAGCTGTTGAAAGACATTATTGTTTGGCTATCACAAATTTTACCTCTATATATCTCCTAGAAGAATGCAAAGTGTTTTAGGTCTCAAGTTTCTTCTGAAAGATGAGGCAAACACACTTAAATATATTGAAAGTGGAGTGATTGCATGATAGATATTTTTACAAGCCCTCCAGTGCCTCTCAAACTCAGCATCTACATTTGTCTCCACAAAGCCAAAGCTGTGTATTTTTCTCATTTTTGGGAAAACAATGGCTGTTTTGTGTTGTGCGGCCCTCACATGTTTGAAACGGTTATTCCAATCATCCTCTCATCTGTACTTGCTTATAACTCCCCTGCAAACTGCAACAGGAAATGAGGTATTCTGATTACTCGGGGGGCTCCGACAAGGGACATTTGTTTTCAAGGAGGTGAGAAAGAGCATTTCACAACAGAGACATGTCTCCAATTCTTGGATCCTTGTTTAATCAGGAAAGGGGTTTTCAGCTAACATCTGAAAGGAAAACTAGCAAGGTCAAGATTAGCACTGTGGTTAGCAGCCCAGTATAGACTGAATTTCAGAAACAATAGCGACATTCTTTACTGTAAGTGGGACCAATGGTATTTGACCTGTATCGCACCCAAAACTGAGTTAACTGAACATGTTGGCCAATTTTCCAGGCAAACTAAGAGGGAGAATCTGATCCGGTCAGTGAAGCAGAACCACATGGCAGCAAGTCAACTGAGAAATGTGCCACAGTGCCCTTTTGAGAGCCCATGCTAAACACAAACTAGCCCAAAGGGATGTAGGGACTTGCATGGCTTCCAGATTGTTCCCATCTAACAATTCCTTTTGTTCAAGGCAAGACTCTGAACTTAAGACCCTTCATACAAATGTTGTAGCTGTTGAATGTTAAAGAACGGTCTAATCACTTCGAAGCACTATTTGTAATCCTATTTAAGATACCAACACAGTGTAAGAATGCTTCTTAAGAACGCTGATTATGATGATGTTGCAAAAAAATGCACATTTGATCTTCTGCCGAGTCGCCACCCAATCAAGCCAAATTATCCAGGGTCAGACAGTTTAAGAGCTGCAGTAGGTGATTTGGAGCTTACTGGCTCTCCTTGCTAAGCATAATTTGGCTGTCAGATTGGAGGAGTCTGATCACATTGCATTTGGGGGCCTCTTAAATGAAGGTAAAGTCTGGGAGACTGCTGTAAAAGCAATGGGCTTGGGGTGAGAATATGATTATGTGATTCTCGTCTATTGATGCCAACCCTGACAAGCTTTGATGAGTATAAAGCCAGCACCGTGCTCAGGGTTGATGTTTTTAGAAGTCTTGCTGGCTTGGCCAGGGTTTCTCTTCATTTGCTCAACATGTCTCTGAGGCAATGTCAGCTCCACTAGACTCCAAAGATGGGCTCAAGTTCTTCCAGAACGCTTGATGTTTGCATCCCCAGAGAGACAGAGTTCTTTGTCTTGGATTTATATTCTTTTAACAGCTGAAAGTACATGCCAGTCAAAAGGAAAACAATCCTTCTTGGACCCCAAAGCACTTGGTTGAAGCCAACAACATTTTGTTATGGAATTGTTCTTTGTAAAAATACATTTGGAATAAGAACAGAAAAAAAAATCACCTCTGGATATAGGACCAAATTAGTTTTAATATCTCATGCGAGAATAACCCAACTAAAAAAAAAAGAAAAGAAGTATGTTTTGCTTTTTTCAATGTGGTTTGTCATCTAACCAGTGGAAAGGAAGATGCAGATCTGATAAGTGTATCCTTATGTGTGCATAATATCATGCCCAGAAATTCTTATTGTCTTATCAAATGCACTCATTGTATTGTACCAAGCAAGAAAAAACATAACAGCTAACTGCTTTCTGTTGTTTATTCATGATACCATCAGTCGCTACAGAACTCCGAAAGTGTCTTGTGGACCAGCTTAGGCAAGAAAGACATCATTCCAACTTGGTTTTTATGCATGAAATCATATGGAGCGACCCCCTCTTAAAAGTGTATAGTCTAGACGGCAGTGTGATTTGAGTTCATTAGGGTTAGGGGCTTGAAACAGGCCAAGTTGGACAAGGAAAAGGTCTTGGAGATCCAGAGGCTTTACGCACTTGGATCTTTATAATGTTAAAACAACTGTGCCATTAGCTCATTGGCTCTGGACTGGAGTTAGCAGCAATTGTGGGGGCTGGGAGCAAATGTCTCTAAAGTGACCTTTAACCTCTTTAGGAGTGGTAACCGGTGGGATAGGATTGTGCTATCTTTCTGCGCCCTGTCCAAGATATCGCACAAGCCTCAGTGAGAGCTCCTGTTCAGTTTTTACGACCTAACCAAAAACTGGCTGTCAAAGCATCCCGATTTCCTATCTCAGTCTTTCCCTGACCTTTTGCCTTACTGGAATTCAGTTTGTGAGGGTTTTTAGGGCTCAAGAGTCGTAAAGTTGACCTGCTTTATCCGGAGATGTTTGGCAAAGAATTGCTTGCAAATCTCTTGCCCGAGGGCTGGTAGGCCCTGTAAATGAAAAAGGATTTGACCTAGTGAAGTGAAATGAATCGGTCCATCTAGCTGAAGAAGTCACATGGTCTTTTCAGGTATTTGCCTTGTAGCAAAGAACCCGTTACCAATTTATATCTCTCTTTGAGGTGCCGGTTTGTATTTGAGATGCTGGGTTCTGTAAATGTTCTGCATTAAGTAGTGGTAAATACACAGTGCTGCTGCTAATGCATTTAATAGTTTGCACAAGGATTGCATGTTTGAAATGCATTTTTCTAAGCTCTTTTCTGCTTTCTAGTATTCACCGCAAATGCTTCACAACCACCCAAAGCAGTACTCCAGCTTAAAGAAGTGTGAACACGCTGAAAAGAATTGAATTTAAGAACGAAGAGATCAGTTCGTGTCCAGGGATAACCTACTTGGCGTCATTCTACAGGAGTTTCAGACTTCATTTTCCAGGCTCCAGTTGAGAAATAAGACTCTTTGTTTCCACATTGCTGATAATTCATCATCTTCTAGCCTAATTTCCGCTGTTGCTTTTGTTTTCAACGGCCCACCTCCCAACCCCCCCAAACTTTTCACTTCCACTTGTTTTCTTTACCTCCCACTGCTTTTTGCCCTTTCCCCAGCATTTTCCGTTTTCATGTTCCAACATCTAGCCCTCCATCGGCCTCTACTCTTTCGGGCCCTCCACATCTCTCTTGGTTTTTGCTATTAGTGGTTGTGTCGTCTGGCAATACGGTTTGAAATCCATCAAAAGATTCAAACTACAGCTGGTCATTCCCAGGTGACTGACATTAGTAAACATCTTGACTTGTAGAGGAAAGGAATTTATGCATGTGTGTAGAAAGACAGATGTACCTCGTGGTTTTTTTTAAAGGTCCATTTACGGCAGGCTTAACTTGGCGCTGATAGACATAAAACTGTTTTCACAGTGAGTGTCCAGGTTTGACTGAGATCCTAAGGGCTTGTTGGAAAGAAACAGCTAAAACGACACATTCTGAGGCCGATTTGCCTCTAAGCTGTCAATTACCAGTCCTGGTTCAAGTCATATACATTAAACAGTGAGCCCCACAACATGGTGCAGGGTTTGTTCATGAGAACTTTGGGCTTGGTCCGTCATTAATCACATATATCATGACTAAGACAGACGCTTTTCTCTGAACTAACTCTGGGTGAGAAAGTTGCCAAAAAAAACAGCTCATGGATGAGCGCATTTGGGAACGTAAGGGTAAGCTTTAGTAAATATTTCTGTCTCAGGAAGTTTAGTTATGGTCCTACTCAAAACAAACTCTTTTCATGTTGTTTCCCAGGAAAGTCCTTTGGGGTCATTGTATGTATTGAACTGAATTTATTGCAAAGGGTCAAGAAGGTCTTTGAGACTGTAGATATTTCATGTTTCTGAGAAATGTTCATGATTAATATTTGCTTTCTCTAATTTAATGGGCTTGTTTCTGTTGTTTCAGGCCCAATGTATGTGGTTCCCGCTTTCACTCCTATTGTTGTCCAGGATGGAAAACACTTCCCGGAGGGAACCAGTGTATAGTTCGTAAGTATCTGTAGTATTTGTTTTCTCAAGCTGCATGCTTGCCATTAAACAATTATCTAAGTAACTTACAGTACACTCACCACAGAGATAGCGTTTAGCCTTAGGCTAACTGTGGTTAAGTGCCTACAATCCCTGTTGAAAAAAACAGCATAGGACCAGCCCTTGACCATCATAAACCAGCTCAAACCAGCATCCCAGCTTCAAAACCTACCTTACCAGCATATGCTGTTTTTTTCAACAGAGATGGTAGCAAGGGAAATAATCAACTCCCCAGAGCATCATCATGCTCATTCTGGGGTTTGACCCCAAAGCCTTAAACCACAACACAACCGCCAAGAGATAAAGCTTTTGCTTGGGAAGATAAAGGAAACACCCACCAAGACCCAGGCTATGATTTGTGTATATGCATATAGCCTGCCTATTTTTATGTCTTTGTAAGTAGTATTTGAAATCGTATGCGGTGTGCAACAAGCAACTTTTATGACTAAAACTAAATGGCAATTTTAGTCGAAAGACTATGACTAAAAATAAATCAAAATTTGCTGTCAAAATCAACACTGCCAAGCTTGTGTTTAGCTGATCACCCCGAAGGTTCACATCAGAAGTGACCAAAACTGCTCTAAAACCAGCCTGATAAACCAGATATGAGCAGGGTGGAAGACCAGCTTAGACCAGCCAACCATCTTAGTCCTAAAGCTGCATATAATCAATTATTCTTGTGTGCTATCTCTCTGTTCACATGCTCACAGATCAAAATGCCTTTGCTAAGCACTTCTCATGAATAGTTTTGTCTCTCCAGCGATCTGTAGGAACTCGTGTGGGGATGGTTTTTGTTCGAGGCCCAACATGTGTACCTGCTCCAGTGGTCATCTTGCCCCTAGCTGTGGGGCGGCCGCAGGTGAGTTCAGTCAATTCGATCTCCTTTTGTTCTCTTGTGGTTAATTAGGAAAAACACATTATCTAACAGTGACGTGATGTGTAGCGAAGTATGGTGTCCCATACTCGGAATTTGTGCTCTACAATGGAGAGCTATGACTAGTTAGGGTTAGCTTCTTTTTTGCATTTTCTGTGTTTTTATTGATAGGCATAGTTTAGAAAAGAAGGGACAGGATATAAAAATAATTACCGCCCAAAATAAAGAGGCGCCTGGTTGAGTTAGTTAGTAGTGTGTTGGTAAGTGGTGGGACATTTCCCAAACACTCGGAAGCGCTTGACCAGTCGCAACACACTGGTCCAACCGACCAATTTAGGTGTTTTTTGAACATTCATGAATGAAAACTTATTCCAGCAGAGCCCAAAAATAAAATCAAGACTTAAAAAAGCATAAAAGAGCATAACGGGTCTTCTTTAATGATCCTCTCTACACTGCTTCCTTTGTGGTTGAAGGGCTTGTCATATATTTGAACTTTTCTTTGACATTTTCAGCAATTTATTAGGTTAAGAGTTGAAATTGAGCAGAGATACAGACGGCTGGAAACACTGTGAAATTCTTCTGACAGTGTATAGTGTTTCATCCTTTGAATCATTAGCTAATGTCAAGCTAGAAGGTTTTCTGTTGAGATATGTTAAATTTGAGACCACATGTGAAATTTTGCACCAAGCATTTTTTACAAAAAAGTGATTGATTGTGTTTAGATGGTGCTGGGAAAAGTAATGACTGTTGGTAATTCATGGATGAGGTGTTTAGCATTAGCACAGGTTTCTCTTACTGCACTTGCTCTTTGCCAGTGGCGTCCAGCCGTTTCTCAGCGAATGCCCGGAATATGTGGTCATAGACAAATAAACCCAAATGCACCAAACCATAGGGTTCGGTCTCGTAAGCTGTAAAACCAGAGTCAATTTATTCGCCAATGAGAAATTGACCATCTAATTCGGCTGCCAGTTCCTTGTCTGTTTGAAAGCAAATGCTAAACATACGCTTGTTCTCTGTTTTGGCAGCTTTATGGGATTTGCGAGATCGGTAATGCTGTCATTACGCCTACCCGACCGCATACCGTCTGCAGTGGTTGGGAGCGGCCACATTTATGAGTCAGTTATGAATCTGCAATTACTCCATAAATAACAAGCCGCCACACGGATGTTAGCTGTAGCCATTAGCGTTCAAAACACTGCAGCTGCGCTCAAGATAGCGCTAACCACTTTCTTTTCATCATTAGTGTCTGATTACCATTCGTCTAAATTTTAGCATCAACAATGTTATTTCAGTATCATAATTATATTATTATAGTATGATTTTTTTTTCATTTCATTTTAGTTTTAGTCATTTTAATACTTCAACTTAAACATAGTGTTATTTTAGTACCATTGAGAAACATCACTATCGTTCGAGAAACTATTAGATTTCCTCTTAGGATCCACGATGTGAACTTGACGTTGACAGGCCACCGCGAGAAAGAAACGGTCATAAAGGACCTCTGTTCCTCAGCCTCGCTCATGTTTCCTGCCGTCAGCGTGGCTTGTAAAAAGCTGACAGATGTGACTGCTGCATACAGAGGTGCATTGTGGGGTGGGAGCCTCGGGGAGCCCCGTTTTGTGTGTGTGTGTTAGCGTGAGCGCTTCAGCACGTGCAGCTCACTTAGCATGGGTCAGCGAGCGAGAGCGTCGCCCCTCCACCTGTAGGGGGCCGTCAGCAGGTCTAGCCGATGAAGTCATTTCCTGTGCTTCAGGAAAACACGGCCAGTGCTCAAACATTTACAGGCCTTGCTGTTGAAAGCTTGCCATCAATGAAAAAACATGTTTGATCTTCATCCAGCAGGATTTTTCATGTGAAATCAAATGCGAATTTTTACAACAAACACATTCAACTTTTACCCTCTTGTTTTGGTTTATTCTTTTTTTATGTTCATTAGGTCAATAAAAGGATTAGGTCATGGCAGATGAAGATGAAAAGAATAAATGAGAAACTATTATATATTTACATATCTTTGTCTGGGATAAGTAGTAGCTTGAATTATGTTTGGGCTGAAATGTACTGGCACGATGCCTTTGTTTAGACAGAACGAAAGAGCTTTGCAAGAGCAACGTTCTGATGCAACTGATGGGGAACATCAATCTTTTTTAAAACTCATCCCATGATTAGTTGTGCTTATGTCATCTGTGTTTTTTTTCGGAATGCAATTTTAAATTGCAATATACAAACTCTCTTGAAAGATTCTTCACTAAGTGACTCTGTCTGCACCGAGAGAATTCCCATTTTGTGAAAATTGCTGGAAAATTAATCTACTCGTTCAGGATGAAAATAGGTTTTTGTTGGCCGAGTAAAATTGCTCTTACCAGGAATTCGGATTGGCAGTTGCTGATATTGGAAAGACAATAAATAAGAAGTATAATAGGTCTTTCTCAAATACATTCTGTAAGTATGACTAAATCAAATAAATAGTGAGAGGGAGTTACAGTAAACTGAAATATACATCAGTGTAAGGGCAAACATACATATATATATGTACGGTTGAGGACTGTAGTGATATAAATTATAGTGATATTTAAGATTTGTTCCCTGAAAACCTAATTTAATAGTGTGATATAGCTAAGAAAATTACGTGTTTTTTGAGTATTTATGGAGTTGCGTACAAGGGTGATTTGTTTTTTTGTCTTTAAATCCTAGGAATCATCATTTCAATTAAATAACCAGTGTAAAAATGTAATGCAAGAACTATAATTTGGTGTTTCTCACACTGTTTTTCATGAAATAAAGACATTTTAATACCAGAAAAATACCACATGGAAACTTTGGTGAACATATTTTTTAGTGATGACGTGAAGAAATCACTGAATCAGAGATTTGAATCAATTACATTACATTTACATTCATGCATTAGCACATGCTTTTGTCCAAAGTGACTTACAATAGAGAAAAAAAAGAACACTTTATTAAAATAATACATTTTTTCAGAGCAGTTCATCACAGACGCAACAATATTCATAGTGTACAATGGCAAGTTTATTAGAAAGCAATTTGAACTGATCCCTGAAAATTAATCAAAGATTTTCTGCAGTGCTGTTTTTAGTTTATTCCTTATTCCTGAAGTAAGAAATGGGGCTGGGGTTGCTCTTAGCTGCATTGTTATATTGAGCTCTCCAGATGGTTTATAATCACCTCTCTTATCCCTGTACAGTCCAGTCCTGCAGCGTCAGATGCATGAATGGAGGGGTCTGTAATGAAGACGCCTGCTCGTGTCAGAAGGGCTACACAGGAACTCACTGTGGACAGCGTAAGTAAACTTCCTTTTCAGAATGTCCAGACATCACCACATACCTGAACAGACATAAACAACAATAGATGATTTCACAAGAGTTAGGCTTACAGACACAAAAGAACTCAGAATGCATATAAACCCATGTCTTTCTCTAAATGCAAGGGGACTTCAACTTCCACCCTGTGGATCACTGAACTATAATACAAATAAATACTATTCATATATAATTTGTATAATATTTATAATATTTTATTTATTGTTATTATTTTTATTTTAAATTCACTTTCCAAAAATTCCAAAGAACCATATAGCAACTTAAGAACCTAGTATGTATTTATTTTTCAAAAATGTGGAATAAAACGAAGTCCAGTTTTGACCAATTTTGCTTTCTGTAGCTGTGTGTGAGAGCGGATGTCAAAACGGCGGCCGTTGTATTGGACCAAACAGATGTGCCTGCGTCTATGGTTTTACTGGACCACAGTGCGAGAGAGGTAAGCCACCGCTATCCTTCCAAAGTTCATATTTTCTCGATTCTTAATTGTGTTGACGTCTGTGAGGATGTGCGGTTTGTTTACTGTCTCAGGCCTGCTTCAAGAATGTGGTAACAGTGTGTCAATGTGACCTAGAAATGCTCAGAAGGGTAATTTACAGTAGTTTTGAGTCGGTGTGCCTTCCCCTTCACTGTAGCGAGTGTGAAATTAATGCTACAGTTTACATTGTGGCCACATCTCTCAGAGCAGGAACAATGAGGTAATCCGGGGCGAAAAAGGCATCCCTCACGGGTGCTCGAGACGCTCTATCAGAGGTGAAATCCTTGGCTGGAGTTATGAGAAAATGACAGACTGAAAGGACCGTAAAGGCAGTTCCCATCAGGCCGTGTGAATTGTGGGAGAGAAGCGCCCCAGGCACACTAGACCGAATACCTAAGCCTTTTTTTGGTACCCCACCCTCCTGTGTCTGGTTCTTTCTGTAACCCCACCCCTTCACGAAGCCCCCTTGTGCAATCGTAGGCCGGTTCCCTTTGAAAACCCAACACAGGGAGGTGGAAAAGTTTGGGAGACATCTGGCAGTAGATAAAGTAGGGTGGAAATGACAAGGGAATGTTTCTGTGTGGAGCCATAGACTTTCCTGACAAGAAAGGGTGGTGGGTGGGGGGGTTCTCTAAGAAATGGAGACCCCAGCTGTGTATACACAGCCAGGCCTGAACTAGTACAAACAATCTCTTCACACGGAGAGTACCGTCCACGGGACACCAGCTGCCCCCCCGGCAGCTCCTTCCTGGGCCACCTGACAAGATTCATTCAGTCCAGCCCCGCGTCTCCGAGATCCCCAGATTCACCCTCAAGGTTCTTGCTTGTAGGCTGTAAAAACGTCACACCAAGCAATTAGTCATTTCACTGTTAAAGAGCAGAGATAAACTCGTTATTTAGCCTGTCTCAGTCACGCCTGTATATCATCAAGGGACTGCATTTCACAAAGTTGATGAATATCCAAAAGATGATGCAAAAAGGCCTGATGTCAGTCTCTCTATTTGGTTCTTACAAAAAAGCCAGAACAGTCTTCCAAGAAAGAGGTAGCAACAAAGAAATTGGATCCTGAAAACCGTGCTGCACAATAGTTGGCTGGCGTTTTTGGAAAGTCAGTCGTCTGCAGAAGAGTTCTGCAAACACAGCGCAAGCTCAGCTGTGAGTCAGGCACGGTTTATAGGGAGAGTTAAGCGAGTTAACGGTGAAAATGGTGTTAGTCCCATCTAATTCGTTTTCCGTTTAGCCACGTGTGCTCTGTGTTATCACTTACGGTGGCCCACACTGAATAAAGCTATGCATAGTATTCATTTCAAAGTCGAGAGTGACTTTGCTCAAGGCTGTGGCCACTAGTCCATTTTAGTTGCATCAATTACCACTGTTTTGGCACAGATGCTGCTGTTTTTTTTTTTTGTTTGGTGCAATGGATTCTAGAGAAAAAGATTTTTCCGAGCAATAAAGCGTGACTAACCTTCCTGTAACCACAAGAGTATGAATGAAAGTACTGAGGGGATGCTGAGGACTGAGGCTTAGGGGACTTGCTGTGGACTGACTCATTTGGGAGTCATAAAACTGTTGAAAACTTGGCTTGTTGGAAGTGTGTGACAGAGATAAGATGTGAAGAGATTGCCTGTCTTATTTAGCCATACTGTAAATCACTGAGCAGTAAAAGAGTTTGTTGGTCCGTCCGAGAAACTTCAAAGCCTTTCACAGGAACGCTTGAGCGTCTAAAGTTTCCTTTCTACCCTCATTTTTTTCTTCAGACCTACGTGAATGAACTTCTGCTTCTCCCCAAGAGAAAACACATTTCTTATCTTGGTGTGTACTCTGATTAAACCAAAATAGTTCAAAACAAAGTGAGAGACTTTTCCCAGTCATTGACTCTTGAGCACGTTTTTGGCTGCGCTTGAGGTTTCCACCTGCAGCTGGTCCCCAAGGCTTAACGTTCCAGACTAGATTAACTTCCCTTTGGCCAATTTTTCATTTCTTAGAAGGTCTTTCATGACAGTCTACTCCCTTTCGGTCCATTAGCACTGAGGATGATAAAAACAGGCCAAGTCGTTGGAGTGTGAAGAAAGCTGGAATTCCTCCTGCCAAATTACGTTAGCGCCCAATCTTTGGACAAGTGTGGATGCCACACATCAGCTACCTCCTGAGGCATCATTTGTTCCCAACTTGCCTCATGATTCACAATAATCTATGCTGCTAAATAGTTGGCAGACGTGGCTGGCAGGGAAACACTGATGACTAAACGGAAAGTAGAGGTGAGTGAGTGTTTGGTGGGATAGGGTGTAGGTGAATGGTTTTGATCTGACAAGCCACTCGAACTGTAATCAAGGCAAAATTACTTCCGAATGTTGTCTGCATCACCGACACATCCCCCCTTCTCTGGAATATGAGTCTGCTTGCTTCTGGGAAGCAAGGTCTGTGCATTGCTGCCAAGATTGCCAACGTGACATTGAGGTTAACCGGTTTCCCTGTTGACTTGCAGATCTGTTGCTGTTGGAGATTGCGATCTCCTCCATTAAAGTTCTTAAAAGAGTCCAGTCTTTAGTGTGGACCTACCGTGCTACGCTGTGTATAATCTTCTGGCTGTGTGCACGTACAAACGGCGCTGTGCTCAAGTTGGCTGGTTCGAACAAGGCGATGGCTTCCGACTGATGTTGGACGGAGCTTCCAGACTCCAGGGCTCCAGTTTCATTGCAGATCAAAGTATTGTAAGACAGTCCTGAGCAGCTTAAACGATGTTCTCATGGCAGACGTTTCTCAGTACCTTCTTCATTATTGTCCTTCACTTCCGAGCAACTCATGACATCCGTGTAGTCCTCCAACCTAAACCTAACCCTAACTACATACATGCCTAGAAAAGTCAACCATCCGAGTTTATGTACGTGACTCACTACTTATATGTGATCCACTACTAGTCGAAAGTCCCAAGGTTGTTTTTGCTCATAGACATTTTAGCTCACCTCTTGCACTGTATTTGTTTCTTCATAACATGCAAAATGACCAAATTCAATTCAATTCAATTCAAATTTATTTGTATAGCGCTTTTCACGATACATATCATTTCAAAGCAGCTTTACAGAAAATGGATGTCAACATTACAATTTAAAGAATGTAGTTAGCAAATAATATACTTTAGGTAATTAATTACAAATCCATAAATCAAAAAGATTTTGACTTTATAGATACATCCCAGGCTTTACCCATATGAATATAATCACTCACAGTAAGAGTCAAAGCAGCAATATAGAGAAGCTGATGAATTGGAGTATTGGATATGCATGGACACATCTGGGCCTTAGCTTGTCCAACCGTAGTTCTGACCAGGCGCAATTAATCAATCCCAGATGTGCATAGGATGCTCGCTGTGGGTCGCCTCAACTTGGAAAGGACCTGCATTCCTGGACTCAAATCGTCTAGGAAGAACGGTCAGGTCAGGGGAGCGCAGAAGGGATGAGGAGAAGGGACAGTGAAGGGATTTGAAGACACGTGAGGAGGATATCTCTATAGTCCTTCTTCCTTTTTTGTCTTCTCCTCTTGACCTACTTTCTTAGTGCCATTTCCCCCCCTTTTGGCTATGGATATATGATTTAGCTTTTGTTTCACATGCAATATTATAAAGTATACAGAACGATTTGTTAATTCTTTTGAGGAATGATTGGGGAAATCAGGGGGTCAGGAACTCATTCATATCCCGCCAGAGTAAACCAACTCTCACAGTATACCCCATACAAATGTGGGATCCCATTTAATTACGTTTTCAAAACATATCAGCAAAGACTTGGAAGATGCATCAGGACATTTGTTTAAGCTTTAGATGAGTTTTATTTAATACAAATGACTGGATCCTAAAATGCACAGTTTATCTCTATATCAAATTGGTTTGTTTGAAGCTCAAAACATCGTTAATGAGATTAAAATGTCTCAATTGGCAACCAGCACAAAGAAGGTCAAAGCAAATTGCCAAATCTCCAAATGTCAAAACAGTGCTAGTACCACTATCCCACATTTCGACTTCAGCCAAAAACAAGATGGTTTGTCATGGAAATTGCCATTACTGATACCACCCAGCAATTTCTAAGCCATTATCTTGTTATCCTATTATAAGACAGTGAAAGAGAATCACTGTCAGAGCATTCCCAGACCAACCTCCAGCACTGGAAACAGCTGGATGATGGAGAAGATGTGTCTGCCAACATTCTTTGCTTTCTGTACCCGTTAATGTGATTTCTTGTCGTAATTTCTCAGTTGCATGTCATAGTGTTTATTAGTGCTTGTCTTGTAGTATCATTGAAAGGTTTTGTCAGGCGATGGTGGCCTTCTGGTCTTATCTGGTTTAGCCATTTGGCCAGCAAGTCAAATAAGTACCACCAAACTGGACCAACCTGACTAAAATTTACATCTGATATGGGTTTCAGAATTAGGTGTGGCAAAATGGCTCGATAGCACCACCTACAAAATGTCAATTAAGCGCCCTTCATGCTACGCTTCATGTACAGGTATGAAATTATGTAGACAGATGTAACAGTCCAATACCTACAAAAACCCCTGGGTGCAAAATTTGAAAACCCAACAGGAAGTGAGATATTTTGAATTTTCTCAGTTTTTGTCATTTCCACATGTTGTACTTTAACGAACTCCTCCTAGAGCTTTAATCAGATCAAGATCATATTTGGTCAGTCTAATCTAAAGGCCTTTGTGATGTTAAATTGCGAAGATCTAGAGTTTTCACTGAAGGGCATGTCCGGGGCGGCCTGACAAAATTCAATGTTTCACCATGAAACAGGAAGTTGTTGTAACTCGGGCATACAATGTCCGATCTGCTCCAAACTTGACATGTTTTTTTAGAGTCCTGGTCTGAAGACATGTACATGGCAATATTCAGTTACAGTCATAGCGCCACCTGTTGACAGCAGGAAGTGTGGCACTTTGAAATGACTTTGCCATAATTCTCCAGTATTTACTCGCTTACATGCATGTAGGACACTGTTCACTGTTTTCCTAAGACCAATGGGTGGCGGTGAGCCCGGGAGCAAGGGCTCTTTCATTACTGCTTGCAGCTTTAATTTATTCATGTATTTATTGATCTCTCTTCATCTCTCCCACAATCAGACTACCGGACCGGGCCGTGCTTCACACAGGTCAACAACCAGATGTGCCAAGGTCAGCTAAGTGGCATTGTGTGCACCAAGACGCTGTGCTGCGCCACCATCGGGCGAGCATGGGGTCACCCATGTGAAATGTGCCCTGCCCAACCCCATCCTTGCCGAAGGGGTTTCATACCCAACATCCGCACTGGTGCTTGCCAAGGTAAGACATTACCACTAGCATCTGAACAAATAGCTCTTTCCTTCTCGGTGTCTGCCTCACATGTTTGTCGAATTCTTGCCCTAATGACCAGCCTGACGTGGCAGATGACACTAATAGAGGTCATGCCCTGTGTAGGGTAAACCATCCAGTCCATGTCCAAGAGGACACTTCCCCATTGTGCTTCTTAGTAGCGTCAAATATTTAGATGACTTCCATTAGGAGTACTTTAAATGGGATTACATAATGGTTTGTCACATTTATCTACAATTATGGGCGTGTTGTTTGGACTTGTTTGACTTTCAAGGACATAGTTGGACATAATTTAATTCTGTAGTCAAGGCCTGTTACATATTATAAGCCTTACTCATGAATATTCACTAGGTAAGGTAACTATAGCAAGATTAACATATGCATGTTAACAGAGGCTTTTTCAGGCAGCTTTTCCTTTGCAGTGGGTGGAAGCGAAACTCTTTTCACATAAGTTGTATAGTATTATAGTATAATAGTTTTAGTTAACAATAACAACTCGGATTCTGACGCAGTGCAGCTCTTCAAGTCCAGTTGCTTCGCCCTCAGAGAACATTTTGCGAGCCAAAATACCAAATGCCACCCTGACTTCACATATCATCTCAATGACGCCCCCTCCCAGTGATTAGAAATGTCTCCTCTTTAACTTTTCCTTTTTATTCTTTTCCTCCCCTTAATATACAACAGAAGAGACAGCTCCAAGTCTGGCCTGGATTTGCCTAAAGACGGAGTGCTTTTGCAAAAGTCTGTCTGGCTGAAGTACAAAGCACACACATTTGGGAGGATTTGTGTACTGTGCGCTGAGCTTTCCAGAGTCTCTTTGCGTTCAATGGCGTTTAATAGGAGAAGCTATTTTAGGACTATATTAGTAGACAGACCCGATGGTTTGGTGCTTATTGGATACAGGATAAGGCCTGTAAGCTATATCAATGTGAAGAAAGAGGGCAAAATAGATAAATGCCATTTTTGCACACCAGCCAGATATGTAAGTGCTGTCCAACCTAGACACTTCCGAAGATCTGTAGATGTGTCAAGAAGTCTGAAAGTGATGACTTCAGACAATGAGAAAATGCCCAGACTATGAGCAAATGAGATGATACATGTTTAACCTTTTTATGTTATGTGTTGTTTTATATTTTTTGTCAATGCAGTGGTTGTATTCGTGAGCCTGAAACAAATTTCCCATTGGGACAATAAAGTATACCTAACCTAACCTAACCTAACCTTCTCAAAGGTTGAGACATCCTTAAAGCGAAACTTAAGAGCATTAGATACTGCTGTTGTAGTCGAAATTAGTATTTCTTTTCTGAACAAAGTACTGTTCATGAGATACACATACTAAAAATGCATGAATACGCTTAGTCAAGTTGTGTTGTGTCGAATGTGTTTGCTTACGCTCTTCTCCTCACCCCGTTAGACGTGGACGAGTGTCAGGCCGTCCCGGGACTATGTGCTGGAGGAAACTGCATTAACACCGTGGGCTCGTACGAGTGCAAATGTCCCGCGGGTCACCGGCAAAGCGAGACCAACCAGAAGTGCGAAGGTACGTAACTTAATGCACAAAGCCAAAACCTCAGAAAACAGCATGAGAATTATCTCACTCTGTTCATTACTCACAATTGGAAAAGTCATGCACTTGGCATTTTCTTCAACATTGTAAGCTTTCCAAAATGTTGATATGTAAGAAATGTTGACGGCAGTTGAATACTGGCTGGAAATAGGCTGATGACATTTACATGCTGGTTTGGCATGTAAATGTCAGGTGTAGCCGCTTGACTAGTGGTTATTAAATACCAAGTGCCTTTTTTCCTCTTTGGGTCCATCTTTAACAATAGATAGTGTCGCTTGAGTGGAATTTAAACAATGCCAAGTGAAAACAAACAGGCGTGTTGTAAAGCGGGGGTCTGCGCTTCTTGGATCTAATCCTGCCCTTTAGGAGTATTAAGATAAAACCTAAAAAGAGAGATAAAGAGTGAGGTAGTGGATTATAGCTTTTTTTATACCAGCTAAAAGGTTATTCCTTATCTACTAGATTATTTTATTTATACCAAAATATATATTATATTACTCTATATTTAAAAAAAATAAGAATTAATTCAAACACTATGGTTTTATTAAAATGTGTTTTATAAATCTCAGCAAATGTGAGCATTGATTACAGCTTGCATTTTGCTTTTCCATGCAGTCTTTTAATAAATAGAGTCCTGTCTAAAGTAAAATATACTGCTCAGAGGTTTGTTTCATAGCTCCATTAACTTGATGGAGACTTAATTCATGATTCATTTAAGTATCTACTTTGTCTGAGATGTTTGTCATAAAATTCTTGAGTAAAAATACAAAAGAGTCAGTTGTTGACATACAGTAAGATTACTGATCTTTTCTCATAGATGCAGCTGGGAAGCATGAAACTTAAAAACTTTCTCAAAGTAATCTACATGTTCAAAACTGTAAGAGTAAAGTATGTAAAATGGTAGGATTCGAAACACTTCCAGTCAGCCAGGCAGAGGGAATTCTGACCCTCGAGGTTATTAGTTTAACTCCAAATCACATTTTGACCCCAAACGACATGGCCATTAATTAAACAACGGTTTGGAGAAGAAGCAGACCTCTGTCTGCAGGCCTCACCCAAGTAGACTTTTTCTGAAGGAAGCGAGAGAGAAACTTCTGCAAATTAGATGCTCAAGTGATCACTAAAAACCCTGAACTTTGAGTCTGAATGGCTGGAGTAGAAGTGCTCCTCTGTTATTCGAAGCTGTGTGGAGGGTGGAAAAAAAACCAGGTGGTAGTTCTGTGGGGCGATGAGGGGCGCTTAATTACAAGACAATGGTGTGGTGGAAAAAGTCTCGCCCCAGGCCACTGCTTACAGGGCACTTTCTGACTCTAAAGGAGTGGCGAGGAGACATCAGCTGCAGCTCGTTTCAGAGAAAGTAGCTCTGGAAAGTTGAAAATATCTGTCCAAGTTTGCACAGATACACTCTTAGAAGAAAAGGTTCTATTTAGAACCTTAAAGGGTTCTGTAAGGCTCTTCATTTATAGAACCTTTCAGGGTTTCCCATAATTTATTTCATATATTCATTTTGTTTTAATTCACGTTTAATTGTAATTAAAAGAAATTTATGGATACATACAGTACAGTCCAAAAGTTTGGAACCACTAAGATTTTTAATGTTTTTAAAAGAAGTTTCGTCTGCTCACCAAGGCTACATTTATTTAATTAAAAATACAGTAAAAAAACAGTAATATTGTGAAATATTATTACAATTTAAAATAACTGTGTACTATTTAAATATATTTGACAAAGTAATTTATTCCTGTGATGCAAAGCTGAATTTTCAGCATCGTTACTCCAGTCTTCAGTGTCACATGATCCTTCAGAAATCACTCTAATATGATGATCTGCTGCTCAATAAACATTTATGATTATTTTCAATGTTGAAAACAGTTGTGTACTTTTTTTTCAGGATTCCTTGATGAATAGAAAGTTCAAAAGAACAGCATTTATCTGAAATACAAAGCTTCTGTAGCATTATACACTACCGTTCAAAAGTTTGGGGTCAGTAAGAATTTTTATTTTTATTTTTTTGAAAAGAAATTAAAGAAATGAATACTTTTATTCAGCAAGGATGCATTAAATCAATCAAAAGTGGCAGTAAAGACATTTATAATGTTACAAAAGATTAGATTTCAGATAAACACTTTCTATTCATCAAATAATCCTGAAAAAAAAAAATTGTACACAAATATTTTGTACAATTGTACACATTAAATGTTTCTTGAGCAGCAGATCAGCATATTAGAATGATTTCTGAAGGATCATGTGACACTGAAGACTGGAGTAATGATGCTGAAAATTCAGCTTTGCATCACAGGAATAAATTACTTTGTGAAATATATTCAAATAGAAAACAGTTATTTTAAATTGTAATAATATTTCACAATATTACTGTTTTTTTACTGTATTTTTAATTAAATAAATCTAGCCTTGGTGAGCAGACGAAACTTCTTTTAAAAACATTAAAAATCTTAGTGGTTCCAAACTTTTGGACTGTACTATACATGAAATTAAATAACCCATTAATCATGAAAGTAGTATGCGATCATTTAAGACTTTTTTCTTTATATAGAACCTTTTTGGCATAAAGAATTCTATAAAATTGAGTCAAGAACCCCTTTGAACTTTTTTTTTTCTTAGAGTGTATAAAGGTTCCTGCAGAACTTCTTGTTTTGGAGATTCTTAATGTTACATTATAGTTCTTCAGATACTAGCTTTTTAAGTTATTAGAACTTAAAAAGGTTCTTCTAAGGTCTTGCAGTGTCACGGAAGAACCTTAAATCATAGAAGAACCTAGAATATGAATTTTAAAATGGCTCTTCTGCGGCATCATGAGAACTTAAATTTTCCTCTATGACATCATAAGAATGTAGAAGTACCATTTTAAGCTCTTAATCCATGGGGAAACCATTAAATAACTTCCATAAAGGCATTATAAGAACTTAAAAGGGTTCTTCAGTGACATCTCAAGAACTCAGAAGAAACTAAGTTCTTAGGTCATAAAAGAACCATTTTATGATGTCATAAGAACTTGAAGTTCTTTTATGGTATTATGAGAACTTAAAAAGATTCTTTTGTGACTAAAAAACTTAGAAGAACCTAGTTCTGAAGAACTATTTTATGATTTTATAAAAACTTAAAGTTCTTTAATGGCTGTATAATAACTTAAAATGTTTATTCTATGACATTGTATGAACTCAGAAGAACCTTTTTAAGTTCTTATGTAATAGCAGAACCTTTTTATGAAATCATAAGGATTAAAAAACAAGTTACTTTATGGCATTATTAGATTTTAAAAACTTCTCTTATGCCATCAAGCTGTGAAACTCTTTTAGAACCTTTTAATTATTAGCTAGTCAAAGAACCCAAATAATGGTGCAAAAAGTCATAAACTAAGTTTTTTTTATGCTTTTGATCCTTTTTCCTCTTTATTTAAACGAAGAGCAGAACCAAACATAACCATTCCATCACATAAACAATTGCCTGTGCAATGCAAAAACCACAAAAAGTGCTCTCCTAATGTACAATTACGTGAACACGCACTCCAGCAGTCATTAGCAGACGTTTCCCTCTCCTCACGTCCGCCCTGAGTAAAGTCTGGTCCCGCTTCTGGGGCTCCGCTGACGAACGGGTTTGTTTTGCTGAGGTTTTTATGACTTCAGCAGGGCCGTTTTCAGCTGCTGTGGGACAGCGTGACTCCCGGTTTCCACACACCAACACATCAAACACCTAACCGCTCGTCATGCTCTTCCCACATCCCTCCTCAATCTCATGCGACAAACCCGACACACAGCGTTCACATATAATTTTACTAAATAAATGTAATTGCACGTGTGTATAAATATAAGAACGACAACCAACCAAACACTTTACCATCTGTTGGCTTTCGGTTTGATTTTGCGCCCGTAGTCGCGTCATGTGATGAGGTGCCAAGCGATACCAATCGATTCCCACAGAAAAGAAAAACCACAGTGAAATCTCAATTGTTTCTCCTGCTAAATAAGTTGCTTCTTAGATGTTTCTCCCAAAAAAACCAACCCCAGAAATATCAAATGCGTCTCATCTAGTTTGGTTCATACTTTTTGGTTTCTACTGCAATACTTGGCCTTGGTTATCAGACTAAAATCAGTTTACAACTTCTGAAAGAACCAGAGTGTGTGATTAAAAACTTAAAAAGGTTCTTGTGATGAAATAGAAGAAGCTTTTTTAAGTTTTTATGCTGCCGTTGAAGAACCTTTCAAGTTCTTTGGTCATAGAATAACCTTTTTGTGACATCATATTAATTTAAAAAGGATCTTCTACGACATCATGAGAACTTTGTTTCTTCTGTGACATCATAAGAATGTAGAACTACCTTTTCAAGTTCTTAACTCTTTCCCCGCCATTGATGGAATTTTCCGGCTTTCTGTGTTTTCACTGTTATTTGGTAGGGGGCGCCATTACACATCAAAAAGGAGCAGAAACAAGCATTGATTATGCATGTTGTGGTCCTTTAAAAAAAAAAAAAAAAAAATTTTCTCAGCTTTTTGTTGAAGATGTTGTATTTTACAAAACTGCATGTTTTTGCATTTCTGTTTCAGATATTGATGAATGCACAACCATATCCGGAGTGTGTGACGGCGGAGAATGTACCAACACCGCCGGCAGCTATGTGTGCACCTGTCCACGAGGATACGTCACCAGCGCAGACGGGTCCAGATGTGTCGGTGAGACTCTTTCATCCACACACACGCTTGTTGTCGTGACCTTACGCTCATGGGCCGCGTCTGAGCCGTGCTTCATATTGCCCGTGTGACTCATAGGATGAACTTGTGTGCGGTCAGCTGATTCAAGCCCGGGCAAGTGTGCTCATGTATGTGTAGGCCTGTATTTTCAACCGCAAAAGTCTAAACAAACCTGGATGAGTTAATTTTTTGTGTTATTTTTGCATCACTAGTGGTGCTAGATGGAATTGCAGTTTTTTAGCAGCTCCATTTAAAAATTTTGCTCAACCAATAATGTGATTTTGAGTTATAACAGTGTTATTTTAGTTTTATTATAGTTTTATCAATATTCTGAATTAGCTTTAATTTTTACATTTGTAGTTTTCATGTTAATTTTAGTTTACTTTTTAGTAATTTCAATTTATTCGTTTTTTTTTTTTTTAATATTGTTATTTAGGTTTAATTTATTTTTATTTTTATTTTAGTTTTTATTTATTTCCAGTT
This sequence comes from Megalobrama amblycephala, assembly GCF_018812025.1. Classification (NCBI taxonomy): domain Eukaryota; kingdom Metazoa; phylum Chordata; class Actinopteri; order Cypriniformes; family Xenocyprididae; genus Megalobrama; species Megalobrama amblycephala. The sequence goes on along the minus strand of NC_063045.1, from coordinate 5,568,570 downwards.
AATAATTTTAGTGCTTCAACTTAAACTTATTGCCAAGGTAACATTTCTAATTTTTGTTTAGTAAATAAGATTTAGATTTTATTTATTTAATTGAACAAAAATGTTTGTAATAGTCTTAGTTTTAGTTTACAATAATAACCCTGGGTTTGTCTAAACCATGACTTGACAATATTTTTGCCATTGCATGTGGTGTTAGAAATATTTTACAAACTGGTTTCTTATTTTGAGAACTTGAGATTTTGAGACATCTTTCAGTGTCAGAATTTACTCATTGTTTGTGTTAACATCTTGCTAATTTTTTTTGTTTTTGTTTTGAATTTCTATTGTTAGAAAACATAAAATACTTGGTCCATTTTAACAAAAGTTGGCTCTTCTGTAGCTTCACATAAATTCAAAAAGGTTCTTATGATGTCACAGTTGTTTTAATGTTATAGAAACCATTTTATTACAACATAAAACTTTTAAAAAGGCATCATAAGAACTTAAAATGTTCTATTATGGTATCAGGCTGTAAAACCCTTTAAGGACCTTGATTTGTGTCATGTAACATGCTTCTAAGCATTTCAAAACAACACTGGCACAAAAATCCCCAAACTTCTGCACAACCAATAATGTGAGTTTGGGTTTTTGTGAGACTACCCATTTGCTCAAGACATGACTTGACATTTTTGCCATTGCATTTGGTGGTGCTAGTGGCACAGAAATATTTATTTTACAAATTGGTTTCTTATTTTGAGAACATAACATCTAGGATCTACTCATTGTACGTTCATGTTTGTGTTAACATCCTGCTAAGTTTTTTTGAATTTCTGTTGCTAGAAAACAAAATAGTTGGTCCGTTTTAGCAAAAGATGGCTCTTCTGAAGCACCAGATAAACTTTAAAAGGTTCTTCTGTGATATAATAACTCAGAAGAAACTTTTAAATTAATGTGTCGTAGAAGAACATTTTTATGACATCATTAATGTATTAAAGTAAAGAGTTTATAAGAAATTTGTCATAAAAATGTAATTGTTTTCTTTTAACGTCAGGCTGTAAAACCCTTTTAAAACCTTGATATTTTTCATGTGAAGTGTCTGTCATGAAACCTCAGCCTTGTGTTGCACGCTTCAACGCATTTCAGATTAACATTAACACGAAAAAATCCCCTTTTCTGCTCTGTGCAGGATATGATTGTGATATGAAATTAATTAAAAAGTGGGTGGTCTGACATTTCTTGGGTGAAAGATATCATATTCACACTCCTCTTACAATGATTGTTCTACAAAAGTTATTTTCTTGATCTTTCGTCAAAACATTCTGGAAAACACAAGCAGAACCTATTCCTGCATAAATTATTCGTAATAAAAAAGTTAAAGGTGCCCTAGATTCAAAAATTGAATTTACCTTGGCATAGTTGAATAACAAGAGTTCAGTACATGGAAATGACATACAGTGAGTCTCAAACTCCATTGTTTCCTCCTTCTTATGTAAATCTCATTTGTTTAAAAGACTTCCGGAAAACACGCAGATCTCAACATAACACCGACTGTTACGTAACAGTCAGGGTGTACGCCCCCAATATTTGCACATGCCAGCCCATGTTCCCAACATTATGAAAGGCATTACACAAGGGCAGCCAGTAACGTCTGGATCTGCACAGGTGAATCATCAGACTAGGTAAGAAAGCAAGAACAATAGCGAAAAATGGCAGATGGAGCAATAATAACTGACATGATCCATGATATCATGATATTTTTAGTGATATTTGTAAATTGTCTTTCTAAAGGTTTCGTTAGCATGTTGCTAATGTACTGTTAAATGTGGTTAAAGTTACCTAAAGTTACCATCGTTTATTACTGTATTCACGGAGACAAGAGCCGTCGCCATTTTCATTTTTAAACACTTGCAGTCTGTATAATTCATAAACACAACTTCATTCTTTATAAATCTCTCCAACAGTGTAGCATTAGCCGTTAGCCATGGAGGACAGCCTCAAACTCATAGAGAATCAAATATAAACATCCAAATAAATACTATACTCACATGATCTGATGTATGCACACAGCATGCATGACGAACATCTTGTAAAGATCCATTTGAGGGTTATATTAGCTGTGTGAACTTTGTAAATGTGCTGTAATATAATCGAGAGCTCGTGTGGCAGGGAGCAGGCGAATTAAAGGGGCGGCGCGCTGAAAAAAAATCAGAGTATAGTTAATGATGCCCCAAAATAGGCAGTTAAAACAATTTAATTAAAATTAATATTTCGTATTTCGAGCTGAAACTTCACAGACACATTCAGGGGACACCTTAGACTTATATTACATCTTGTGAAAAAGCATTCTTGGGCACCTTTAAACACTATTATGGTGTTTTACAAATAATTTACCTGGAAAGTATATTCAGCTTGTTTCATGAATTCAACAACTTATGGGCCAATCAATTCAGAAACCATTCTGCCCTTAAAAAATGACTTTTCTTTTCTGTTTACGTCACAAAGGTCACATGCACTGGCAAACATAAATGTAGCTATAAATGTTGCCTTTAAAAACATGCGCAAAGGAAACTAAGACTAACTAGTCTTTCCTTAGTTTGAAACCAGACTGGTTACGGAGATAGTTTGTTGGTTTCTATTGGCGAACAGGTCTCGCATAGTCTCTCAGGGGGATCAATCGTCAGAGGACAGCGGTGAAAATAGAGCCACATGGATGCTATTTCCTCCTGCTAACATTCCAGTACAGTGAGGCAAAGATACTGTTGACTCTGGCAGTGCCTTTGTCTTTTCTCTTCACTGTTCGTTTCCCCTCAAACTCCCTTCTCTCTGTATGTGTATATCCATCTCTTTATACACGGCCGTCTTGAGTTTCTCACTCCTCTCGCCCCATATGTCTCTCATAACCCCCTGATTTGACGGGTCCCCGGGTGCGAATAAAGAAACGTGAGATATCGGTCCTGGATGACGCATTGACGTGGCCCTCATACATTCCCAGAAACCCGTCTGGATTTGCAGCAAACTTTTAGCGTACATATGGATCCCGTCATGGTGGAGAACGCGGGCAGTCTGTATGTTTTTCTGTATGTTGACATACAAAATAAAGACTCTAGTTAGAAGCCAAAATGGTGAATGATGCCATGGGAGAACATTCGAAAGCTGACGTGATATCAGAATTTACCCCATTACTATTACTTTCGTGATGGCTGTTATTGCCGTTTTTGACGGCATTTTTGTCCTGCGAAAACTGACGCGCATTGCATTTTTGTGCATTGTGAAAATGGGGATATTCGAAAACCATGACGAATGTTTAGTTATGACACGTTTTTTTACCCATAGATCAGTGGTTCCCAAACTGGGGTACGTGAGGTGACAAAAGGGGGTACGCGAACAAAATGCTGAGTTGTTCATTTAATTCTACCTTAAAATAATTTATAATATTAAAGCCGAGCATGTATTTCTAACTGCCAAAATCAGATTACCTCATCATTTGCAGTCAAAAATGACTGTATCCATAGAAGCAGAAGCTGCCTTAAATCGCACTAAATTACTGCCGTTCTCGACAATGCACCTTTGTAAAACAAATATAGACGCAGATAATGGATTAATTTCAATTTAAGACTCAAACTTTCTCCGATACAAAATCATACCTTGTGTGAGTTCTTGTATTTAGTGATGATAACGAACAATAATGCAGTTGTTCCCGAATATCCTCATGACTGCAAACGTGACATTATTATACAACAGGTCAAAAAATAAAACGTACATTTTAATCACAGTACTGCCAGTATTTACTCTATTTTGCAATGAAATAATAGTAATAAACGAAAACCACAGCAGAACTACAACACGTCTGTGTTTCGCGAACAATTCTGCGGCTTTGAACGAATCGAGTCACTGATTCAATGATTCATTCACAGCCACTTGCTTCGTTACTGAATGAATGACTCGATGATTCACTCATAAAAGCAGTGACTTGCTGCCACCTACTGGCGGTTTTAGTTTAATATTTAAAAGTTTTACCATTGCATATTTCTCTATTGAACATTTTTCTTTAAAACATTATTTTATAAAGTCATTCATAAAGGTTTAAAATATATAGGTGGCCAAATATTGACCCTTAATGGTAAAGGTGTGACTGCAGTCGAAGTGGAAGAGAGGGGGTACGCAAAAGTTTGGTAATCCCTTCAGGGGGTACTCCACGCTAAAATGTTTGGGAACCACTGCCATAGATGATACAGTTAAACCGGTATTGTTGTGGCTGCGATTTAATTTAATAGTGTTGTTAAAAATATTATATTATATTCATATCATAGTAAATTCATGCAAAGATGACAAAAAGGACATGAGGGCGTTTGTGTTTTAGGCCAATTAAATGATTGTGGCACAAGAAAATATTGCATTTTACACATGCACATTAAGATGATTTAAGCATTTCCTGATGTTTTGGTGTGGCTGAGAAAGTTTTGGAAAGCGCTAGTCGTTCTCAAATGTGTCCAAAGATCAACTCATCAGTGCAAGTTCTTCCAAATGCCAACTAGCTATTTAGACATTGTTTTAGGCCAGAAACCAATGGCGCAAAATCTTTGTGTTCGCCCCCTGGCTGGTGCTCTGTATCGCACAGAACCAGGCCATAGGGAGTCATTTAGCCTGACGCTAATCAGCGTTAATGCACCGCCGAGCCATGTACGAACACGAGAAATCTCACTCTGAGACTCTAGAGAAGGTCTGGTTCCAATTGAAGCCAGCGTTCCCATCACCACGCTTGCGAAACCCCCCGGCCGGGTCGATCCCAGGGGGTTGTAGTTCTGGAGTGTGCGCCTGGAACCTCCAGACCAAGAGTTTCTTGCGTCCAACGTAATTGGCCAAGATTACTCCACATGGATTTGATTTATGGCAGAGTGCTGGCTCATTAGCCGAGTTAATCGACTTTCACCCCCCTTTTCACATGGTTCAGACACGCTAATGTAGCAGTGTATGCAAACTAGTATGTACCCTATCTCAACCAGCCCCCTCGTTGACCTTGACTGGCTGAAACGTCCTATCTCAACCCTGTTCCCAAGCCTGTATGCTTTTAGTCCTCCAGTGGCCTTCCCAAGCTCCCACCTCATAAATTAACTTCCTGCTAGGGGGCCGTTTAAAGGGCACGCATGGACCTGACTTCCTGTGAAGTGTGACTGTACTCTGAGAAAAACATTTGTGGTATTTGGAGGTTAATGCACAGCTGAATGGTAGAAAATATATATACACACACTACCATTCAAAAATTTGGAAACATTATTATTTTTACTTTATAATATAATTTTTTTCTTTAATGCAAAGCTGAATTTTTATCAACCATTACTCCAGTCTTTTTTGACACATAATCTTTCAGAAATCATTCTAATATGCTGATACTCAGTTATTATCAATGTCGAAAACAGTTGTGTTGCTTAATATTTTTTGCTAACGGTGATACTTTTTCACGATTCATTGATGAATAAATAGTAAAAAAGAACAGCATTTATTCAAAATAGAAATATTTTCTAACAATGTAAATCTTTACTATCACTTTTTAAACAATTTAACACATCATTGCTGAAAAAAAGTATTAATTTCTTCCAAAAAAGAAAGAAATACTGACACCAAACTTTTGAACAGTAGTGTATATTGTTACAAAAGATTTAATTTAAATAAATGCTGCTCTTTTTTAACTTTTTATTCATCAAAGAATCTTGAAAATAAGTATCATGTTATAAAAAATATTAAGCAGCACAACATTTGTAATAAATCAGCATATTACAATGATTTCTGAAGGATCATGTGACACTGAAGACTGGATTTAATGATGCTGAAAATTCAGCTTTGCATCACAGACATAAATTATATTTTAAAGTATATTATAATATAAAACCATTATTTTAAATTGTAATAATATTTTACAATATTACTGTTTTTTTTCTGTATTTTTGATCAAATAAATGCAGGCTTGATGAGTAGAAAACATTAAAAATAGTAATGTTTCCAAACTTTTGAATGGTAGTGTACTGGGATACATCATACTGGCAAAAATTTGCATTGTAAACACTTTATATATTATCCAGAAATAGCATGCTGATCTCTCTCTCACTCTCTGTCACAGATCATCGGCTCGGTGCGTGTTTCTCGTCTTTGGCGAACGGCCGCTGCGCGAGTGAATTGTCCGGTCAGTACACCAAGGGACAGTGCTGCTGCGACACGGGCCGCTGCTGGGCCCTCGGACACATCCCGGAGATGTGCCCCGTCAGAGGATCTGGTGAGTAGGCCAACGTCAATCACTAGCAGTGTTTGCAAAGTCAAACGTTACCATCACTATTGCTAATACCAGACATTTAGAACTTTGTCAGCTCTTTTTAGAACTTTTTAGATAGATTTTTAGACATTTATGCATTATTCAAATTCTGAAAATTCCAAAAAGAAAAGGTTCCCTTTAAATGTTGCACTTAATTAAAAGAAAAACAAAGTGTGGAATGTTGGATGTTTCATGCACTCAACTGTGACAGCTTTCCTTATAAGGGAGGGGGAGGGGCTAACATATTCCAGTGTTGAATGACAAAATAACCTTTCATAAGTGCATTGTGTATAGTGTGTCATTTGGGACTTGTATCTGTTAGCTTTAAGGCCAACATCTGTATGCTGTAAAATGTTTAGTGAGTATTAAAATAAGTATATTTCCAAAAATATTGATAACATCATTAGGGCCCTATGAAATCAGTTTTATTTTTTCCCAAATTCCGTTTTATTTTTCCCCAAATTCTGTTTTTTCCATTTTAATTTTTCTGGATTCAGTTTTTTTCAAATTTTTTTTAGACTCCATTTTAATGGTTAAATTAAACTTTAGTAATCAAAAAACATGCCTAATTAATTGAAATAATAAAACTTATCCAATTTACCTACAATTAATAAAAAGTTTAACCAAAAAATGGGGCCCTATGATATACGTTTTATTCTTTCCCCGGCTCAAATTCTGTTTTATTTTTACCAAATTCTGTTTTCTCTTTTAATTTTCTGGATTCCATTTTTATGGTTTAATTACATTTTAATAATCAAAAAGCATGTTTAATTAATTGAATTCTTAAAAACAACAAAATGTATTAATTAAAAAAAGTATTTTTATGAAATGTTTGTGTTTTTTCAGTAATTCTGTTCCGTATTTTTTCCGGCAATCAAATAAACGCATACTATTTAATTGATCTTTTAATCACGAATTTAAGTGTACTGACCTGCTTTTTATTCATTCATCAAAAATTTGACAAATTCTGTGACATTCCGCATTATATACTAAATTCCGTTTTTATGACTGGATTCCGCAATTCCGTCCACATTCTCTGCATCACGGAAAGCATAGGGCCCTACAACATCCTGCACTCATGGGACTACATTTTGTCCAATAAAATGCTTTCTAAAATGAGAACTTCTCATCTGCCTCTGAATAGTGATATCAAGTAGCTAAATTTAAAGGCACAATATGTAAGATTTTTGGATTAAAATATCAGCTCCCACAGCACTCGGCCCCGTTCTGCTTTATACTACAGTAACGTTAATAATCTCATCCATGAACATGATTTCTGATGACAACTCCCATGATTTCAGCGTCATAAAGCTACGCCTTCGTTTTGAATAGGCGACCTCTAGTGACTGAAAATTACATATTGTGCCTTTAATGTAAACTAAAGACAACTGGCTAATTCTAAAAAGACCCAGACTTCCTTTTTCAACATGATGTGCATCAATACAGAAAGTTTTTGAAGAATTTGTGTGTGCTTTTTTTTTAATGTAGTTCTGAACTGCACAATCTTTAAATTACATTACGATCCTGTCATGAGTGTTGACTCTTCTCGTACTGCATTACACCAAAAACATAATTTCAAAGGAGGAATTTCTTTAGATGTTTGACCTTTATGCAACGCTCTTTGAAGAATCGCTCCAGACGTACTGTACCTCACTGCAAAATCACGATAAACACACGTCAGGTCAGCAGAGCGATCTTCCCTCAGGATAATAAAACGCTCTCTTTCAGTCCCACGTCTTCACACCCGAGTGTTTTACGCTCTTCCCTCCTCTTTGACACAGTCATGTTTCATCCGCAGGAATGTACAGGCAAAGCGGCTGCCAAATCCTCGGCTAACACCTCGATTTTTCTGCTTTCATTCAATGTGCAAGTAGAGCTCAGTAGTCTGCGCATTATGTAGCTGTTTTCAGAACTTATACTATCTAAATTTAATATGTACATTATATAAAATGTATTAGTTTGCATCTAAAGTAGGAACATGTGTAGGAATTGCAACATGACATGAATTGCAATTGATTTCCAGACGAATACAGGCGACTGTGCATCCAGAGGCTTCCTTTCGGCACCGGCAACGGCGGCATCATCCACGACGGCAACGGCGGCGGTTACGGAAAAGTGCCCTCGCAGAACGGGAACGGCGGCGGCTACATTTACGGCGGCGAGCACACCTTCGGAAACGGCAACAACGGCAACGGCGGCCAGAAGATTCCACTCAGTGAGTTGAAGTTGCCGGATTTTCCACCGACTGACTCGCATGTTCGACGCTGAGAAATGAACGCTGTGTTTTCGTTTGTGCTCAGGCCAGCTGAACGAGACCACGATCGACGTGTGCAAGCATTTCACCAACCTGTGCCTGAACGGCCGCTGTATTCCCACGCCGACCAGCTACCGCTGCGAATGCAACATGGGTTACAGACAGGATGTGCGCGGGGAGTGCATCGGTGAGTCTGTGTATTTTTGTATCTAAAAGTCAGGAACAAAAGTGTTTACTGAACTGTTTTGCCATCTGTAGGTGGTGCCAATTTGGCCAATGTTTTAACACGCATTATTGATAAATAGTGTTAGTAGGTTCTCATACATCTGCCTTCCACCCCCAGACGTGGAAGAGTGCACCAGTAACCCGTGTGTGAACGGAGACTGCGTCAACACGCAAGGATCGTATCACTGCAGATGTCACGAGGGATACCAGGGAACGCCGACCAAACAGGCCTGCATTGGTTTGTTGCTTGTTATTCTGGTCTAACGCCTATTTTATGCCAAAAAACATTTCTTTAGGTTCTCTTTAAAATTTAATGCTAACATTTTTACATTCAGAATGCTTAAAAAAACAGCATTAAATAGAAAACATCATTACATTAGTCTCATTCTCCATGCCTAGATTGTTTTTTAGTTGTTATTATTATTATTTTATTATTATTTTAAGCAATTTCCTACTCAAACTAAAACAAAAAATGATTAAATACTACATCGACAGTATTTTAATATCGGAAATTGTTTTAATTTTATGTATTTTTTAATTCTCTAAACGACAAGATGGCTGATATTACTTATTTTAGTATTTTTATATTTATATTATTTAGTATTATACTATTAAATTATTTATTTATCATATTTGTAATATTTAATATTTTTAGTTTTTATTTTAGGTTTTAGTCATTTTGTTGTGTTTGTTGTTTTTATATATTTATATATATATTTTTTAAAAATTGTAGCTTTTTTTATTATTTGCATAATATTGCAACTGCAATTTAAACTTATTTCAGTTAAGGTTTTTGTAATCTAATATTGATATTTATTACTAAATTTTTGATATAATTACCAAAAATTAATTTTAATATATTAATTTTATTTTTAAAAACATTTGACATTTTAAAAGTTATTTTGCATTACTCACTAAACAGAGGAAAAACTGCAAAATAATGTGACTATGCTCTGTATCCTGCTCTCAAATGACAGTTTAATGTGAACAATCTATTTTCAATGATTTTTTATGGTCAAAGTCAGCACATATTCACTTTTCTCGGCCCAGCGCCCTCTGGTGGACAACTGTGACTAATACATTCCTGTTGCTTCAGACATTGACGAGTGCATCGTGAACGGGGTTATGTGCCGAAACGGGCGCTGTGTGAACACCGATGGAAGTTTCCAGTGCATCTGTAACGCTGGCTTTGAAATCAGCCCTGATGGGAAGAACTGCGTCGGTAAGAGCTTCAACTGCGACTTTAACGTAACACCAATCTGAACAGCCTAATATATATGTGTGTGTGTGTGTTTCCATTTAATGCACACTCTATATTTTTATGTTTTCACTCATTTTTGTTTGGTTGTACACTATAAAGCTTTAAAGCCTTAATGTTTGACAAAAAAGTTTCAGGGTTGGCGTTTAGGGTTTGTGAAGGGTGTCAGAAGGTCAACAATAGTTTTTCATTAATGATTTTGACAAATACAGCTAGTTCAAGAACACAATTCAACATCCACTGTTTGTTTTATAGTGTAATGGTGTTTTCTTGTCCTCCAGACCATGATGAGTGTGCCACCACCAACATGTGCCTCAACGGCATGTGCATAAACGAAGACGGAAGCTTCAAGTGCATCTGCAAACCTGGATTTGCGTTGGCACCCAATGGACGCTACTGCACCGGTGAGCATGTGTGGGAGTTACCTTGATGGATTATTAAACCCAAAAACGATTTACTCACCCTCACACCTGTCAAGCACCAAAAAAACGACCAAAAAACTATTAAATAAATGCCAAGAAAATAGTTTAGTAACTTGTGCGCTATATTCTGAGTCTATATGCTATATTTCTATAATGACCAAAATTTAAGTCAGTATTCTCTGAAAATCGATCATAGTACAGTTATGTGTGAGAAACAGATGGTAAAGTGCTAAAATCTCATTTGCACTTGCATATTTTTGCAAGTTTGACGTCAAATCTGACTTGACGTGTCTTTGACAAATGTTCACCAGATGCGAAAACCAATTAGGTCTTTAATGACCAAAATTTAAGTTGTTCTTCTCTGAAAATCGTTCTCTCAGCACAACTCTTCAATCTCATTTGCATTTGTGTCTATATGCTATATTCCAAGTCTCCTAAAGTCATATGAGAGTTTTGTGCGAGAATCAGATGCTAAATTGTTATATGCATTTTTGAAAATTTGACGTCAAATCTTACGTGACACGTCTTTGGTTTTCGCATCTGGTGAACATTTATCAATGAAGTCTTTAAAGACCAAAATTTAAGTCAGTATTCTCTGAAAATCTATCATAGTACAGTTTTGTGTGAGAAACAGATGGTAAATTGCTAAAATCTCATTTGCACTTGCATATTTTTGCAAGTTTGACGTCAAATCTGACTTGACGCGTCTTTGGTTTTCGCATCTGGTGAACATTTGTCAATTAGGTTTTTAATGACCAAAATTTAAGTCGTTCTTCTCTGAAAATCGTTCCCTCAGCACAACTCTTCAATCTCATTTGCATTTGCGTCTATACACTATATTTCAAGTCTCCTAAAATCGTACGATAGTTTTGTGCGAGAAACAGACGCTAAATTGTTAATCTCATTTCCACTTGTGCATTTTTGAAAATTTGACGTCAAATCTTACTTGATGCGTCTTTGGTTTTCGCATCTGGTGAACATTTATCAATGAAGTCTTTAAAGACCAAAATTTAAGTCAGTATTCTCTGAAAATCTATCATAGTACAGTTTTATGTGAGAAACAGATGGTAAATTGCTAAAATCTCATTTGCACTTGCACATTTTTGCAAGTTTGACGTCAAATCTTACTTGATGCGTCTTTGGTTTTCGCATCTGGTGAACATTTATCAATGAAGTCTTTAATGACCAAAATTTAAGTCGTTCTTCTCTGAAAATCGTTTCCTCAGCGCAACTCTTCTATCTCATTTGCATTTGCGTCTATACGCTATATTCCAAGTCTCCTAAAGTCATATGAGAGTTTTGTGCGAGAAACAGATGCTAAATTGTTAATCTCATTTCCTCTTGCACGTTTTTGAGAATTTGACATCAAATCTTACGTGACACATCTTTGGTTCTCGCATCCGATGAACATTTATCAATGAAGTCTTTAATAACCAAAATTTAAGTCTTTATTCTCTGAAAATCTTGCCCTCAGCACTCTTCAATCTTCAATCTCATTTGCATTTATGTCTATATGCTATATTTCAGGTCTCCTGAAGTCATACGATGGTTTTGTGCATGAGAACTAAATTGCTAAAATCTAATTTACATTTGCGCATTTTTGCTTTGTCAAGTCACGTTTATTTATAGAGGTAACTTGACTTGATTGATGCATCTCTGGTTCTTGCATCTGGTGACTATTTGTCAAAGAAATTTAATTTCCCCAAAAATCCCCAAAATCTCATTTGCGCTCACATATATTTGCATGCCAGTGGCGCATTTTTGGCGTGAAATGGCGAAAAGTCATAAGACACAAGAACCAATGATTGTCATTGATGTCAAAACTGGTGCCTCAGGAGATATGATGCTAGTTTTCATGTCAGTGAAGTCAGATGTCGTCGGTTGCGCATCTCATGACCGTTTGTTATCGGCGTGTTGTTCGCTAACGGTTTACGCTATGTCCTCCGTTTCACTCTGACAGACATTGATGAATGCCAGACCTCGGGCATCTGTATGAACGGCCGCTGCATGAACACCGAGGGCTCTTTCCGCTGCGAGTGCCCGCCAGGCCTGGCCATCGATGTGGACGGGCGCGTCTGCGTGGACACCCACATGCGCACCACCTGCTACGGCGCAATAAAGATGGGCACGTGTTCGCGCCCGCTCCCCAGGGCGGTGACGAAGTCTGAATGCTGTTGCGCCAACCCAGAACACGGCTTCGGAGAACCCTGCCAACCTTGCCCGGCGTTCAACTCAGGTAGACTGCAGGGACACACCTTCCAGTCTAGAACGATATTTTAATATTAACACAACATACATTAGCTTTGACTTGTGCGTTAACGGGTAGTTAACATATTTTGTTTGTTTGCAGCCGAGTTTCAGGGGGTGTGCAGCAGCGGACGTGGACACACCGCAGATGGACAAGGTGAGTCTGTCTTCACTAGTATGCTAGAGCTTCTAAAGCACAGACGTTTGCGAATGCTAATGAACTGTATTCGATTTCTTTGCAAATGCTAAATGCTAACGAACTGATTTCCATTTCTTTGCAAATGGTAACAAACTGTATTCAGTTTCTTTGCAAATGCTAAATTCTAACGGACTGTATTTGATTTCTTTGCAAATGCTAAATGCTAACGAACCACATTCGATTTCTTTGCGAATGATAAATGCTAATGAACTGTATTTGATTTCTTTGCAAATGCTAAATGCTAACGAACTGCATTCGATTTCTTTGCGAATGATAAATGCTAATGAACTGTATTTGATTTCTTTGCAAATGCTAAATGCTAACAAACTGCATTCGATTTCTTTGCGAATGATAAATGCTAACGAACTGCATTCGATTTCTTTGTGAATGCTAAATGCTAATGTACTGTATTCGATTTCTTTGCAAATGCTAATGGACTGTATTTGATTTACTTTGCGAATGCTAATTGCTAACGCACTGTATTCGTTTTCTTTGTAGACATCAACGAGTGCTCTTTGGATCCAGATATCTGTCAAAACGGTATCTGCGAGAACTTGCGCGGGAGCTACCGTTGCATCTGTAACAGCGGCTACGAGTCTGACGCAAGCGGAAAGAATTGCGTGGGTAAGTTGCGTTACTTTTTATTATTATTACGCAAGACATAGCTTCTACTAATGTTTTGTTTTATGTAAAAAATACTTTTTGTATAACAATTGTTCTAAGTTGTTTGATTAATTTCGTAAATTTTTTGCGTATCTTTCAGACATTAACGAGTGTTCGGTGAATCGGTTGTTGTGCGACAACGGCATGTGTAGAAACACGCCCGGAAGTTACACTTGCTCTTGCCCCAAAGGATTCTCCTTCAAAGTCGAATCTGAGACGTGCGAAGGTGACTACGATTACAAGCATTTTTTTCACATCTTTTTTTCGTAAATTTATATCGTAATGCCATATACAATGAATAATATTGTGTCCTGCGTTCTGACCTGTCGTCCTTTCGTTCAGACATCAACGAGTGCGACTCCAACCCCTGCATCAACGGCGTGTGCCGCAACATAGCCGGTTCCTTCAACTGCGAATGTTCCCACGGCAGCAAGCTGGACTCCACCAACACCATCTGCGTCGGTAAGTACGAACATTCGTTTTAGGCTAAAGAACAACGCGGTTCTGTGCCAACAGAAATGTGTCCATGGTAACAGCGAGTTCTCTGATTGGTGGATCTCTTATGGATATTTTAGTGGCTATTAAATGTTATTAAATATATGTCAATTCAATTCACATTTATTTTTATAGCGCTTTTCACAATACATATCGTTTCAAAGCAGCTTTACAGAGAATGCACGTCAACATTACAATTTAAAGGGGACCTATTATGCCCCATTGTTTATTTCCTTTTTAGAGGTAACATTCTGCTACTTTTATTCATTTCTAGCCAGGCAGTTTTCATTCTTTGTCAGAAACCGAACGTCGTTTGATTGAAATTAATGGAGTATGAAGGCAATAGGTCGCGCGTTTGTGCTTTCAGGATGAATGCCCACTGTGATCCCGTCCCGCTAGATATCCAAGTTGGTTTTTATATATCTGCAGAAATGCATCGACTCTCCGCAGGGGAGCCGCTTCAAATGTCACAACTTCCATTTGTCATTGTCACACTCTCCTGGTTCTCTTGCACGTATTTGCTCCATGCAGACAGCATGAAAGGAACCTGCTGGCTGAACATCCAGGACGGCCGCTGTGAGGTGAATATAAACGGGGCCACGCTGAAGTCCGAGTGCTGCTCTACGCTGGGGGCGGCCTGGGGAAGCCCATGTGAACGCTGTGAAATTGGTTAGTTCATATGCAAATAAAAAAATAAAAAAATATAATCTTTTTATTTTTATTATTATATTTTATAGATAATTTTATTATTTGAAAAATTCAAAATTATTTTATATATTTTAAAATTATTTGATATCACTTTTGCTTATATATTTTTATTATAATTTATAGAAACTTTTTATATGAAAAATTCAAATTACTATATATATATATATATATATATATATATATGAAAATTATTTATTACTTTTGCTTGTATATAATTTTATTTATTTTTTTATTGTAATTTATATTTTGTTTAAATATTACATATTTAATTTATAACTTGCTTATATACACTTTTATTTTTATTTGTTATTATAATTTATAGGCACTTTTTATCATTTGAAAACTTAAATGATTTGAAAACTTTAAATGATATGAAAATTATTCGATACATCACTTTTGCTTGTATATAATTTTATTTGTATTTTTTATTGTAATATATATATATATATATTTTATCACTTTTGCTCATATATAATTTTATTTTTATAATAATTTCTATATAATTTTTTCCATTTAAAAGTTTACTTTTGTACGCTTACATACAGAAGTAAACGCTATTGCCAAGTGTTTGTTTTTATTAAACAAGTTTTTGACCTGTATTTTCTACAGATCCTGCCTGCTCGAAAGGTTTCGCTCGCAAAAAAGGACTTGTATGTGAAGGTACGTTCTACCCACAATCCTTTGCTGCATTTATCTAGTGCACTGCATGACGATGCCTCACTTCTCTGCTCCATCTGTAGATATTAACGAGTGCGAGGTTTTCCCCGGCGTGTGCACAAACGGCCGATGCGTGAACACACAGGGCTCGTTCCGATGCGAGTGTCCCGAGGGACTGACGCTGGACGGAGCCGGACGAACATGTGTTGGTATGTGAGCTGAACATGTATACATTAAAGTATTAATTTTATCTTATGTATTTACAAAAGTATAAAAATTATTATGACTTACTAAACCAAATTATCCCTAAAAGTAACATTGATCCAAAACAAACCCTTTTTTTGTAATTAACAACATGTGTGAAGCAAACAGCAGCGATGTAAAGCGGTTTGTGTGTCCCGCAGATATCCGAAGCGAGCAGTGTTACATGAAATGGGACGAGGACGAGTGCGTGGAGCCGCTACCGGGCCGGTACCGTGTGGACATGTGCTGTTGTACGGTGGGAGCGGCGTGGGGCGTCGACTGTGAGGCGTGTCCCAAACCCAACACGCCCGAATACAAAACCATCTGCCCACGTGGACCCGGAATCGCCAACCGAGGGGACATCCTGACAGGAAGACCCTTCTACAAAGGTCATTTATCTATAGAGATGAACGTATATCGAAATCTGGACCGATATGATAATGATAATCGTTTTGGATGATAACCGATATTGCCGATATTATACATCAACATTTGAAAACATTGTTAGAAAAAAAGTTTGCTGATATTATCGGCTTCTGATATGAGCTGATGAAAACATTAATATCTGTAACCGATAATATGGCTCACATTTATTATATTATACTGTAAAAATTATTTTATATTTGTAATATAAAATTTATATGTTTTTTAATTGTAAAAATTTTATATAATTATTTCAGGCCAAACTATCCCTAAAATAAAATTTTATTTTATCTATATTTTGAAATTATTTATATTTGGGCTTTACAGCTTTTTGAAAATATTTTACCTAAAAATCTTTTTCTTAAATAAACAAAAAATGTTATTCATATAAATTATATATACAAATTGACAATATATGTAAAAGATATATTAAAGATGAATATGTTTTAAAATCAAAATTTTCACACAATATAATATAATATAATATAATATAATTACAAATAATATAAATAATTTAAAAATAATAATCATTACAGATGCAACCAAACTAGCCTTTTTTTTTTTTTTTTTACATTTTTATAATAAAAACAAATATATTTACCAAATTTTAACTTTTCTGTACATTTGTCTGCAATTTTGTCAGAGTAGTATTTTGTATTTTTAACAATAAATATTTAATTAATCAAATAACTGTATTCATTTATTTAATTTGTTTTATTACTACCTTTTATTAGTTAAGTTATAGTTTGTATAATTTAACAGAAATAGTATTATATTAAATATAATAAATATATTATACATAGTTTTATTTTTTTATTATTATTATTATTAGTAGTAGTAGTAGTATTACCACCATTTAATTATAAATGGATATATTCAAATTTGTATATAAAAGAACATTTTTGTCAAAGTATGAGTGGGTTACAATCACACTTATTATACAGTAAGATTTAAGACCACTGATATTTCCTTTAGTATTTTTGTGTGTGGGATAATGATGTTATAATCAAAGACTAGATGAAAAGAAGCTGCAGTCATATTACTATGAATGGGAGATTTCATTGGCTTCAAATATGAAATTTAACGGTAATCTAAACAGCTTTGGAGAATTTGATGTTTCCCCATTCAAAGAGATAGGAGCTGCACTCGTATGACTGAAATAGCGTTTCAAAGATGGCCGGGTGAGTGAAATGAATTGCCTGAAAGGGACTTCGTTATAAACCCTGTTTTTCTCTGTAGATGTGAACGAATGTAAGGTGTTCAAAGGCCTGTGCACTCACGGGACGTGCCGAAACACCATCGGGAGCTTCAAGTGTCGCTGTGACAGCGGTTTCGCCCTCACCATGGAGGAGAGGAACTGCACAGGTCCATATCTCACCCGAAACCACATCTAAATCAAACATCACGCGTTTCTGTGTATCGCTCATGTTGTTTCCATCATTCCGGCAGATATTGACGAGTGCACCATTTCTCCTGACCTGTGCGGACACGGCGTCTGCGTCAACACGCCCGGCAGCTTCGAGTGCGAGTGTTTCGAGGGCTACGAGAGCGGCTTTATGATGATGAAGAACTGCATGGGTGAGACACCAGAGCCCTTGACGTTTCCCCAGGCCTTTGAAACGCTGCGCAGTCTCACAGTGTCTCTCTCTGTCCCGTAGACGTGGACGAGTGCGAGCGGGACCCGCTGCTGTGTCGAGGGGGCACGTGTCTGAACACAGAGGGCAGTTATGAGTGCGACTGTCCTCCAGGACACCAGCTGAACACTGAAGCATCTGCCTGTGAAGGTACAGAAGCTCCACCTCACGCTTCAAACACTGTGTGTGTGTGTGTGTGTGTGTGTGTGTGTGTGTGTGTGTGTGTGTGTGTGTGTGTGTGTGTGTGTGTGTGTGTGTGTGTGTTTATATACGTTCTGTGTATCATATACAAAACCTATTTATATAATTTTACTTTATTATTAACTCTTCCAGTTAATAATTTGTCCATTTAGTAATATTTCATATTTCTACCAATTCATATTTAATTAATATAACTGTAAAATAACTGTATTCTTTTATTTTATTAATTGTATTTATACTTCATTTAAATAGTATTAAACATTTATCATACATAATAAAGAGCATTAAAATAAATTATTATTACCACCATGTAAATATAAATGAATTTGTATAAAATATCAAACCTTTTTTCTGTACTTTAATAATTATAATTGTTTACAGATGTGAACGAGTGTCAGCTGAGCGATAACTTGTGTAAGAACGGTCAGTGTGTGAACATGGTGGGAACCTACCAGTGCTCCTGCAACACGGGATACCAGGTGACGCCCGACAGACAGGGCTGTGTGGGTGAGCAAACATTCCCAAACATTCCCAAACATCCGTAAACATTCCCAAACATCCGTAAACATTCCCAAACATCCGTAAACATTCCCAAACATCCGCAAACATTCCAAAACATCTGCAAACATTCCCAAAAAACTGCAAACATCCGTAAACATTCCCAAACATCTGCAAACATTCCCAAACATCCGTAAACATTCCCAAACATCCGCAAACATTCCAAAACATCTGCAAACATTCCCAAAAAACTGCAAACATCCCAAAACATTCCCAAACATCTGCAAACATTCCCAAAAAATTGCAAACATCCCAAAACATTCCCAAACATCTGCAAACATTCCCAAAAAACTGCAAAAATCCCAAAACATTTCCAAACATATGCAAACATCCGCAAACATCTGAAAACATCCCCACATATTCCCAAAACATCCACAAACATCTCAAAACATCCGCAACCATTCCAAAACATCCATAAACATTCCCAAACATCTGTAAACATTCCCAAACATCCGAAAACATTTGCAAACATTCCCAAACATCTGAAAAAGTCCCCACACATTCCCAAAACATCCACAAACATCCCAAAACTTCTCAAAACATCCGTAAACATTACCAAACATCCGCAAACATTCCCAAACATCCGCAAACATCCCAAAACATCTACAAACATTAGCAACCATCCGCAAACATTCCCAAACATCCGCAAATATCCACACACATTCCCAAACATCCGCAAACATCCCAAAACATCTACAAACATTACCAAACATCTGCAAACATTCCCAAACATCCACAAATATCCACACACATTTCCAAACATCTACAAACATTCCCAAACATATGCAAACATCCGCAAACATTCCCAAACATCCGCAAATATCCACACACACTTCCAAACATTCCCAAACTTCTCAAAAGGTCCCAAAACATCCACAAACATCCCAAAACAACCGTAAACATTCCTAACCATCCGCAAACATCACAAAACATCTACAAACATCTGCAAAAATCCGCAAACATTCCCAAACATCTGCAAACATCCAGAAAAATGTGCAAACATCCCAAAACATTCACAAACATCCATAGACAAAATATTTTTTAATATTTTTAATTATTTTTTATTTGTTTGTGAAATTTACTTTGAATTTAATAATAAAAATTAAAAATAACAATTAATTAAAAGTAAATAATTTTACATTTCTTTTTAATGCTTAATATCCATTATTTGTTTCATATTTTTTTGGTGATTTACTTTTAATTAAATAAAAGTAGTAAGTTTTACATTTATTTTAATATTTAGTAACCTTGATTTATATCTTGTATTCATTTTTATGAGTTATGTTAATATTTGTGTTTCACTAAAAGTAAGTTACACAAATGAACACAAGTAATCCTTTACTTTTAATTGACGTTATATGCTGCCTTTTGTAAGGAGACTCGGTAAGAAAGCGTGTTGTGTGTCATGGCAGATATCGACGAGTGCACCATCATGAACGGCGGCTGCGACACTCACTGCACGAACTCAGAGGGCAGTTACGAATGCAGCTGCAGCGAAGGTTACGCGCTCATGCCCGACCTCAGGACCTGCGCCGGTGAGACACACACAAACACACACACACAAGACGCTCGTGCATGTCCTCTCAGACTGACCCTCGGCTCTTTCCGTAGACATCGACGAGTGCGAAGACTCGCCCGACATCTGCGACGGCGGTCAGTGTACGAACATCCCCGGAGAATATCGCTGCCTCTGCTACGACGGGTTCATGGCCTCCATGGACATGAGGACCTGCATCGGTGAGATTTGATTTGAATTAATATTTGATTTTATCACATTTTTGTTATACTAAAATTAAAAAATAATAATAATTTAATGAATTAATTCTACATTTAATTTTAATGTTTAGCCATATTGATTTATATTATGAATATTTTATTTCATCTATTTGTTTATTTCCAATTTTTTTTATATATATATATTTTCATTGTAATATTAAGTGATGATATTTCACTGTTTATTTTATTAATTTGTATGTTGGTATTATTTCCTGATGTTACGGTCCAGATGTCAATGAGTGTGACCTGAATCCCAACATCTGTCTCCACGGTGACTGTGAGAACACTAAAGGGTCCTTCATCTGCCACTGTCAGCTGGGATACTTCGTGAAGAAGGGCTCGACCGGTTGCAC
The DNA here is from genome assembly GCF_018812025.1 of Megalobrama amblycephala. Classification (NCBI taxonomy): domain Eukaryota; kingdom Metazoa; phylum Chordata; class Actinopteri; order Cypriniformes; family Xenocyprididae; genus Megalobrama; species Megalobrama amblycephala. Next base: position 5,547,971 of record NC_063045.1, on the reverse strand, counting down.
AGGTATGACACAGGAACGAGAGTCCAGTCCACCTCGAACCGGATCAAACCAAACCAGGCTGGTGTTTGGAACATGTGCGCTGGTCTGAAGCGGTTTTGATTGTTTTTCAGATATCGATGAATGCGAGATCGGCGCTCATAACTGCGACATGCACGCGGCCTGCGTCAACGTTCCCGGGAGCTTCAAGTGCCGCTGCCGTGACGGCTGGGAAGGCGACGGCATCAAATGCATCGGTGAGTGTGGAGCGATCATCAGCGTCACGTTCCTCTCCGAACGCAGTCTGAGTCTGATTCTGATTCTGTGTCTGCAGATGTTGACGAGTGTGTCACCGAAGAGCACAACTGTAACCCCAACGCCGAGTGCATGAACACGCCGGGCTCGTACCGCTGCTCCTGCAGGGAGGGATTCAACGGAGACGGATTCAGCTGCTCCGGTACGTCAGGCTGCTCAGAGCCGGGACTCAACTTTATCTGATAAATGATCCTATGAAAACAGACATGAATGACAGCGTTGTTCTGAGATGTGAAGAGACTCTTTCTGTCTGTTGACCTGCAGACATGGATGAGTGCGCGGATAATGTGAACCTGTGTGAGAACGGCCAGTGTCTGAACGCTCCGGGAGGATACCGCTGCGAGTGTGAGATGGGCTTCACCCCGACTGACGACAGCAAGGCCTGCCAGGGTACAAACATACACACACACCTGCTGTAACACACAAACATACACACCTTCAGTAACACTCACACCTACTGTTACACACACAAACACCTACAGTAACACACACATCTACAGTAACACACACCTTCTGTAACACACACAAACACCTACAGTAACACACATATCTACAGTAACACACACCTACTGTAACACTCACACCTACTGTTACACACACAAACACCTACAGTAACACACATATCTACAGTAACACACACCTACTGTAACACTCACACCTACTGTTACACACACAAACACCTACAGTAACACACACACACACACGCCTACTGTAACACTCACACCTACTGTAACATACACACACCTACAGTAACACACACAGTAACACACCTACATGCGCATACACACCTACAGTCTACAGTAACACGCACAGTAACATACCTACAGTGACACACACATACAGTAACACACACCTACAGTAGCATACCTACAGTAACACGCACAGTAACATACCTACAGTAACACACACATCTACAGTAACACACCCCTACTGTAACCTACACACACCTACAGTAACACACACACTCACACCTACTGTAACACACACACCTACTGTAACACATACACCGACAGTAACACACACACCTACAGTAACACACACACACACACACACACCCCTACTGTAACATACACACACCCCTGAAGTAACACACACACATTCACGCACACAAACCTACAGTAACACACACCACACACACCTACAGTAATACACGCACAGTAACACACACACCTCCAATAATCACACACATACACGCGCACACACACACATACAGTAACACACCCCCTACAGTAACACACGCACAGTAACACACACATACAGTAACACACCTACATGCGCATACACACCTACAGTAACACACACACATACAGTAACACACCTACATGCGCATACACACCTACAGTAACACACGCACATACAGTAACACACCTACATGCGCATACACACCTACAGTAACACACACATACAGTAACACACCTACATGCACACACACCTACAGTAACACGCACAGTCACATACCTACAGTAACACACACCTACAGTAACATACCTACAGTAACACACACACACACACATACAGTAACACATACCTACTGTAACACACATACAGTAACACAGGTACAGTAACATGCATAGTAACATACCTACAGTAACACACACACATACAGTAACACATACCTACAGTAACACACACACAAACAGTATCACAGGCACAATAACACACCCACAGTAACACACCTACAGTAACACACAGCTACAGTAACAAACACACCTACACGCACACACTCACACCTACAGTAACACACACAGTAACACACACACATACAGTAACACACCTACATGCGCATACACACCTACAGTAACACGCACAGTAACACCTACAGTAACACACACATACAGTAACACACACACACAATAACACACGCACATACAGTAACACATCTACATGCACGCACACACCTACAGTAACACACGAAACCTACAGTAACACACGAAACCTACAGTAACACACATACACACACAGTAACAAACACACCTACATGCACACACACACATACCTACAGTAACACACACTGACTCACAGCGCTGTGTGTCGTCCGTCAGACATCGACGAGTGCAACTTCCAGAACATCTGTGTATTTGGGTCGTGTCAGAACCTGCCGGGGATGTTCCGCTGCATCTGCGACTACGGCTACGAGCTGGACCGCAGCGGAGGAAACTGCACAGGTGATAAAACACACATACACACACACACACACACACTTCAGCCTGCAGATCACCAGCTCATTTCAGCAGACATCTACAGAAGGGCCTCAGTGTGAGCATCATGGCCATAAATTTACATTTTTATATGTATTTTTTTAATAAATTATTTTAATTATTTTTGTAATTTACTTTTAATTAAATCATAAAAATACTATATAACTTAATTACATTAATTAACTGTAATAATTCACAGCCACAAATCCCGCTGGAAACACAGAGGCCGTGTGGTTTTTCTCAGTTCTGTTTCACACGTCTCTTTTCCGTCTGACTTTGACAGACATCAACGAGTGTTTCGACCCGGTGAACTGCATCAACGGCGTGTGTGTGAACCTGCCCGGCAGCTACCTGTGCAACTGCCCGCCAGACTTCGAGCTCAACCCGTCCGGAGTCGGCTGTGTCGGTACGTCCCACACTCAGCTCCTCATTATTGCTCATGTACTGCCATAAGTGTGAAATTAAAGAGCCGTAATCCACTTCCCCTCGGACAGACACGCGTGTGGGAAACTGTTTCCTGGACACTCTGGACCGCGGCGACGGCGGGATCTCCTGCAGTGCAGAGATCGGAGTGGGCGTGACCCGCGCGTCCTGCTGCTGCTCGCTGGGCGGAGCCTGGGGAAACCCGTGTGAACTCTGCCCTCCCGTCAACTCCAGTACGGACTACACTCCATTCACTGTAGAAATTACATACGTTTAAATTTTTTTACAGAAATATGAATTCTACTGAGCTATTATGTATTATTCATAATGTAAAAACACATGACAATGGAAAATGCCTAACAAAGTCTTTGTGCCACGAGCAAAAACTGCTGAATTTCACCCTTCACTGACGCCCTGATGAATTCTGTCTCCTCACAGCCGAGTACAAAACCCTGTGTCCCGGAGGAGAAGGCTTCCGGCCCAACCCCATCACGGTCATCCTAGAGGGTAAGGACGGATCAGGCCGCGGGCAGCAGGATGAAGCTTGGAGTGTTTGCGGTAATGACTCTCTCTCTCTCTGTCCCACATCAGACATAGACGAATGCCAGGAGCTGCCCGGCCTGTGCCAGGGGGGAAACTGTGTCAACACCTTCGGCAGCTTCCAGTGCGAGTGTCCCGCGGGATACTACCTCAACGAGGAGACGCGCATTTGTGAAGGTCTCAAGAATGCCAGTCATTTGAGCTTCTGAAACTGAGATAGTATTTTTTTTTGATCGATTAATGTTAATGTTTAGTAACCTTAATTAATTTCTAATGAATTAATTTATTCTTATGAATTTACTTTTAATTAAATTGTAAAAATAAGCTTTTAATTAAAAATAATAAGCTTTTAAACTATTTTTTATTAATATTTCAAATCAATTTATATTTTAATTTATATTAATATTTTGATTGATTCATTTGAATGCTTAGTAACCTTAATTAATTTTTTTATGAATTAATTCATTTGCTTGTGTAATTTACTTTTAATTAAATTATAAAAATAATTAACTTTTAATTAAACAATTTTATAATTTTCAATAAAATATTTATATTAAATTTATATTCTTATTTTAATGTATATTAATATTTTGATTTATTTGAATGTTTTGTAACTTAAAATTATATATTTTTTTAATGTTTTTATATATAATGTATGTAATTAAAAATAAAAATAATTATCAAATAATTAAACAGTTTATTAATATTTCAAAGAAATATATATATTAAATTTATTTTAATGTTTAGTAACTTTAATTAATTTAGTGAATTAATGTATGTAGTTAAATACTAAAAATAATGAACTATTAATTAAACAGTTTATATTAATATTTCAATGAAATATTTATTTTAATAATATATTTTTTATTAATATTTTGATTGATTACTTGTAATATTTGGTAACCTTATTTTATTATAAATTTGTGTAATTCACATTTAATTAAGTAATAAAAGTAATTAACATTGAATTAAGTGATTACGTATTAATATTTCAATGACATTTTATATGAATATTTTAATATGTAAAATTAATTAATTTTAATGTTTAGTAACCCTGATTTACTGCATAAATGTATTTCTTATTTTATTTCTGTAATTGCAATTAAATTGACATTTAATTAAATCATTTTATATTAAATTTAGAGTATTTTAGTATTATACATTTATATTTCGATTTAATTTAATATTTTTTAATTTACTTTGATTTGATATTTATTGAAGTGTAATGATTAGTAACTTTATGAATGTATATTTTAAGACAGAAAGAGTTGGAGTCGTTGAATATTGACTAATATTTTTTTGACTGATTCTCGCACAGATATCGACGAATGTACGGCGCACATCGGCATCTGCGGCCCGGGAACCTGCTACAACACGCTGGGTAACTACACCTGCGTCTGTCCGCCCGAGTACATGCAGGTCAACGGAGGAAACAACTGCATGGGTAAGACCTCGTCATCCAGCGTTCTGGCTCTCAACCAGGGCCTTTGGAGTCATTTTGTGTGTTTTTCTTCTTGGATGATCAGATATGAGAAAGAGCGTGTGCTATCGCAACTTCAACGACACCTGCGAGAACGAGCTGTCCTTCAACATGACCAAGAAGATGTGCTGCTGCGCGTATAACGTGGGCAAAGCCTGGAACCGACCCTGCGAGGCCTGTCCGACCCCGGCCACCAGTGAGTGTCTCTCTCAACGGTCCGCAATACCTGACGCTGCTGCTAGTTTGAATATTCACACGGATTTGTGGTTATTTCTGTCTCCTGTAGCCGAGTACCAGCTTCTGTGCGGAAATCAGGTTCCTGGTTTCATCATCGACATTTATACTGGAAAACTCATTGGTGAGTTTGACATAAACATCACATTTCAACAGCATAAAAGGCAGCATAAACCGAACAGATCGTACAAACTTTTCTGCTCAACCTCCGTCAGACATCGATGAGTGTCGCGAGATCACGGGCATCTGCGCTAACGGCGTGTGCATCAACCAGATCGGGAGCTTCCGCTGCGAGTGTCCCATGGGCTTCAGCTACAACAACATCCTGCTCATATGTGAAGGTACCGACGCTGCAGACGCAGTTTCACCAAAGATTGTTGTCGTATTCCTCCACTTACGCCTTCTGGACTTTCTCGACCTCAGATATTGACGAGTGCAATAGCGGCGACAACCTGTGCCAGCGCAACGCCAACTGCATCAACATCCCCGGCAGCTACCGCTGCGAATGTTCGGCCGGATTCAAGCTGTCGCCCAGCGGAGCGTGTGTGGGTGAGTCAGTCTCCTGCTTTGACCGATAAAAACGTTACAAATCCAGAGGTGAATTTACTAAACTGTTTTTTCTCTCAAAACTCTCCGTTAAACTGTATGCACTGGTATTATGTTGCAGCATCTGTATTATAAAGTGTAAAATAGTACTGCCGTTCTTTCCAGGGAAAACACCTTTTTATGCAAATGAGATTCCTAATAGAATGCACCAAAATAAAATAATTTTAGCAGTCATAATTTAATGCGGCATAATCGAATGCACCAGAATGTCAATTTTATAATGCGCCATAATAGAATGAACCATTTTAGAATGCGCCATTTTAGGATGTGTCACAACAGAATGTGCCATAATAGAACGTACAATAATAGAATGTACAATTTTAGAATGCGCCATTTTAGAATTTCATAATAGAATGCGCCATAATAGAATGTACAATTTTAGAATGCGCCACAATAGAATTAGCAATAATAGAATGCGCCATAATATAATTAGCAATAATAGAATGTACAATTTTAGAATGTGTCGTAATAGAATGCGCCATTTTAGAATGCACCATAATAGAATTAGCAATAATAGAATGTAAAATTTTAGAATGCGCCATTTTAGGATGTGTCATAACAGAGTGTGCCATAATAGAACGTACAATAATAGAATGTACAATTTTAGAATGCGCCATTTTAGAATTTCATAATAGAATGCGCCATAATAGAATGTACAATTTTAGAATGCGCCATTTTAGGATGTGTCATAACAGAATGTGCCATAATAGAATGTACAATAATAGAATGTACGATTTTAGAATGCGCCATTTTAGAATTCATAATAGAATGCGCCATAATAGAATGTACAATTTTAGAATGCGCCACAGTAGAATTAGCAATAATAGAATGCGCCATAATAGAATTAGCAATAATAGAATGTAAAATTTTAGAATGTGTCGTAATAGAATGCGCCATTTTAGAATGCACAATAATAGAATTAGCAATAATAGAATGTACAATTTTAGAATGCGCCATTTTAGGATGTGTCATAACAGAATGTGCCATAATAGAATTAGCAATAATAGAATGTACAATTTTAGAATGCGCCATTTTAGAATTTCATAATAGAATGCGGCATAATAGAATGTACAATTTTAGAATGCGCCACAATAGAATTAGCAATAATAGAATGCGCCATAATATAATTAGCAATAATAGAATGTACAATTTTAGAATGTGTCGTAATAGAATGCGCCATTTTAGAATGCACCATAATAGAATTAGCAATAATAGAATGTACAATTTTAGAATGCGCCATTTTAGGATGTGTCATAACAGAATGTGCCATAATAGAACGTACAATAATAGAATGTACAATTTTAGAATGCGTCATTTTAGAATTTCATAATAGAATGCGCCATAATAGAATGTACAATTTTAGAATGCGCCACAAGTAGAATTAGCAATAATAGAATGCGCCATAATAGAATTAGCAATAATAGAATGTAAAATTTTAGAATGTGTCGTAATAGAATGCGCCATTTTAGAATGCACATAATAGAATTAGCAATAATAGAATGTACAATTTTAGAATGCGCCATTTTAGGATGTGTCATAACAGAATGTGCCATAATAGAACGTACAATAATAGAATGTACAATTTTAGAATGCGCCATTTTAGAATTTCATAATAGAATGCGGCATAATAGAATGTACAATTTTAGAATGCGCCACAATAGAATTAGCAATAATAGAATGCGCCATAATATAATTAGCAATAATAGAATGTACAATTTTAGAATGTGTCGTAATAGAATGCGCCATTTTAGAATGCACCATAATAGAATTAGCAATAATAGAATGTACAATTTTAGAATGCGCCATTTTAGGATGTGTCATAACAGAATGTGCCATAATAGAACGTACAATAATAGAATGTACAATTTTAGAATGCGTCATTTTAGAATTTCATAATAGAATGCGCCATAATAGAATGTACAATTTTAGAATGCGCCACAATAGAATTAGCAATAATAGAATGCGCCATAATATAATTAGCAATAATAGAATGTACAATTTTAGAATGTGTCGTAATAGAATGCGCCATTTTAGAATGCGCCATAATAGAATTAGCAATAATAGAATGTACAATTTTAGAATGCGCCATTTTAGGATGTGTCATAACAGAATGTGCCATAATAGAACGTACAATAATAGAATGTACAATTTTAGAATGCGCCATTTTAGAATTTCATAATAGAATGCGCCATAATAGAATGTACAATTTTAAAATGCGCCACAATAGAATTAGCAATAATAGAATGCACCATAATATAATTAGCAATAATAGAATGTAAAATTTTAGAATGTGTCGTAATAGAATGCGCCATTTTAGAATGCACAATAATAGAATTAGCAATAATAGAATGTACAATTTTAGAATGCGCCATTTTAGGATGTGTCATAACAGAATGTGCCAAAATAGAACGTACAATAATAGAATGTACAATTTTAGAATGCGACATTTTAGAATTTCATAATAGAATGCGCCATAATAGAATGTACAATTTTAGAATGCGCCACAATAGAATTAGCAATAATAGAATGCGCCATAATATAATTAGCAATAATAGAATGTACAATTTTAAAATGTGTCGTAATAGAATGCGCCATTTTAGAATGCGCCATAATAGAATTAGCAATAATAGAATGTACAATTTTAGAATGCGCCATTTTAGGATGTGTCATAACAGAATGTGCCATAATAGAACGTACAATAATAGAATGTACAATTATAGAATGCGCCATTTTAGAATTTCATAATAGAATGCGCCATAATAGAATGTACAATTTTAGAATGCGCCACAATAGAATTAGCAATAATAGAATGCGCCATAATATAATTAGCAATAATAGAATGTACAATTTTAGAATGTGCCAAAATAGAATGCGCCATTTTAGAATGCGCCATAATTGAATTAGCAACAATAGAATGTACAATTTTGAATGTGTCATAATAGAATGCGCCATAATAGAATGTACAATTTTACAATGAGCAATAATAAGATGAGCAATAGAATGATCAATAATAGAATGCGCCATAATAGAATGCACCAGAATGCACTGTTATAAAATGTTACAGGATAGAATAGGCCATAATAGAATGCTGCAAAATAAAATAAAACGAAATAATTTAAGCAATAACAATTTAGTAACAATTTACTGCACTTTTGCACAGTTTCACAACTAAATAACAATTTTTTTTTTTTAAAACTAAGATGAGAAAAAAAGACTAATTAAAATAGTTCAGTCATGAAACTCTAGAGGGCGCAGGCTGACAGGTCCATTTACATCATTACCACATGACTCAAGCTGATTGGCCTCTGCTGATCCTACAGCCAATGAGATTGCTTGCTCAGCATTTAAACAGTCTGGTTCAGTGTTTGATGTTTCCTCTGAGCCCCTCCACCTCCCCAGCTCCACCTGCCTAGATCTGCTGCAGGACTTCTGTATGTCTGTTTAGGCAGCAGCAGCAGCAGCAGATGTCACATGCTCACAGCAGCGAGTCTGTGTATCTATTAGCAGTAGCGAGTCCATACTTGCTAATCAATCAGATCTAGTCCTCCAAGACCAACTATCTTAAAATCGCCATATTCAATAACATGCTAAAACTATTCAGAGTTGTCATGATTGAACTAAAATTAAAAAGAAAACTAAAAATTTAAAAATGGAAGCTTATTCAAAATCTGAAATAACTCTTCTTCCCTGTTGGTCAGACCGTAACGAGTGTCAGGAGATCCCGAACATCTGCAGTCACGGTCAATGCATCGACACTCAGGGCAGCTTCCGCTGTCTGTGCCACAACGGCTTCAAGACCACGCCGGACCAGACCATGTGCATGGGTGAGTGAGCGTCCGCGCTGGTTTTCACGCGTGAAGCGGTCTGAGGTGCATCTCCACATGTGATGTCATTGTGTCCGGCAGATATTGACGAGTGCGACCGGCAGCCGTGTGGAAACGGCACCTGTAAGAACACCGTGGGCTCCTACAACTGTCTGTGCTTCCCCGGCTTCGAGCTCACGCACAACAACGACTGCATGGGTGAGTTCTGCACAGTCGCACACGTCACACTGACTGGACTGTCTTACTCTGTCCAGTACATGACCTCAAGCCTGTAAGTGTAACACGGCAATTACATGTTTCCACAATTCACTGAATTAAATGTGTATGTTTGACCATTTAAACTCTTTAAATACATAATTAACTATTTAATTTTGTAAAAACTTGCATGATGTCAGTTGTTGTACCAACTAAAATGTTTTCTTTCCTTTAATCAAAATGAAACTGCGCCAAATTTTAACCATTTAAAGTTTTGAAATACATATAAAATGCACAATTAAAAATCTTGAATATATGCATAAATTTGCATATGTCAGCAGTGATATAGTAAATAAATAATATATAAATACAATTTTATTTTATTAAATAATTTTAAAAGATATATTAAAATAAATGCACATTATTTTTTGCCATTTTAAGATTAAAATGCAAAAGAGAGAACATATTTTTTGCTTTTATTTTATTAAATATTTTGTTTTCTGCATTTTTTTAAGCTAAAATGCCAGAGCAAATATATTTTTGCATTTGTTTTGAAAAAATATTTTCTAAAAAAAATGCAGAAAGCATGTGCATCTATTTTAAGACAAAATATGCAAAGAAAAAATATATTTTTGCATTTATTTTATTAAATACTTTTACAAAAGATTTAATATAATGTACATGATTTCTGCCTTTAAGATAAAACATCAAAAGAGAAAATATATTTCTGCATCTATTTTATGAAATATATTTTTACAGAAGATTTAATAAAATAAATACACATACTTTCTGCCCTTTTTAAGATAAAATATTCATTAAAATGCCAAAGAAAGAATATATTTTTCCCTTTTTTTTATATATATATATTTAGCTTTCTGCACTTTTTAAGAAGAGAAAATATATTTTTGCATATATTTTTTTTTACAAAATATTTACTAAAAAAGGCAGAAAGCATGTGCATTTATTTTAAGACAAAATATGCAAAGAGAAAATATATTTTTTGCATTTATTTTATTAAATACTTTTACAAAAAAATATAATGCACATGATTTCTGCCTTTTTAAGATAAAACGTCAAAAGAGAAAATATATTTCTGCATTTATTTTATTAAATATATTTTTACAGAAGATTTTAAAAAATAAATACATGATTTCTGCCCTTTTTTAAGATAAAATACCCATTTAAATGCCAAAGAAAGAATATATTTTTCCTTTTATTTTATTAAATATTTTGTGTTCTGCATTTTAAGCTAAAATGCCAAAGAGAAAATATATTATTGCATGTATTTTAATTATTATTTTTTTTATTTACAAATGATTTAATAACAAATGCACATGCTTTCTGCTATTTTTTAAGGTATTTTTGCATTAAGCAAAATCCTAAATGTAGGTTTTTGAAAAATAATATGCGAAATACTTTGTATGAGCAAAAAAACGTGCTATGTAAATAGCGAAGATAATTTAATGTCGGATGTTTATGAACATTTTGTAGTTGAAGTGCACAGTATTGCACAGTATTGATCATCATTCATCTTTGATTCTAGTAGCAACTGTGGTTTTACCGTCACACTGTGTGTATTAAAGCATATTTAATCAAAGCAGAGGTAGTTAATCGTGACGTGTCAGCGTTTTGAAAGGTTTATGTGGCGTGTGTGTGACAGATATCGACGAGTGCAGCGTTCACGCCAGTCAGGTCTGCAGGAACGGCCAGTGCATCAACAGCATGGGCTCCTTCAAGTGTCTGTGTCTGGACGGATATAACCTGACGCCGGACGGCAAGAACTGCATCGGTAAGAGCCAATAAACCTGCTTTACAATCCTCACCATTGATCCCTAAAACCTTTCTATTGATCCACAAGCCTTTCCTGTTCATCCAGAACGAGTTTGGATAGACTGACCCTGACAGGAAGTTAATTACACACCTACAGATCCATACAGTCCATCCAGAAAGTGCAGCAGATCTCCAGGGGAAACACTGAGCTTTATTCCAGCATGTAGAGTGACAGAATAAGAGTCCCAGTGCTTATTCTAAAATAAGAGTCCCCACACAGCTGCTGTTCGCAAAAGAAATATAATAAAATATAATTGTGCATAAATATTCTTTTGTTTAAAATTGTTATTTTGCAATTGAATAAGATGACACAGTGTGTTTTATTAGTTGTAATTTTCAGAGCAGCTTCCTCGACATGAATGCGTGTATAATGCGGTGCGCATCTAGTAAAGTGTGTGTTTGTGACGGGTCAGATATCAACGAGTGTGTGACGCTGCCGGGCGCCTGCCAGCCGGGAACCTGCCAGAATCTGGACGGATCTTTCCGCTGCATCTGTCCTCCCGGATACGAGGTGCAGAACGACAAGTGTGTGGGTAAGATCGCCGTCGCTCACGCTCCACAATTAAATATTTACCCACGACCCGCTCTGACCCGTCCCATCTGCCGCCGGGGTCTCGTGGGCTGTAATTTTCATGTCCTTCTACCCGTTTCTGTGCTTTTCCTCCACAGACATCAACGAGTGCAACGTGGAGCCCAACATCTGTCAGTTCGGCACATGTAAAAACACGCCGGGAAGCTTCCAGTGCATCTGCCAGCCCGGCTTCGTCCTGTCCGACAACGGACGCCGCTGTTTCGGTAAGATCGCACTCAGATCAGACCACATACCGGACAGTTATAGTTCCCTAAAATCTGATTGGACGAAGCCTTATTAAATACATCTGAGTGCCATTTATTATAGAAATCTGATTTTGATCTTTTTTTTCTTTTTTTTTCACAGCAATGTTGTTGTTATTTGTCTACATAAATACTGTATTTACAGTTAGATATATATTTTATATATTAATCATATTTTATGTTTTAAAGAATATGTTGCCATTTATAATTATTATTTGATTTAATATTATTATTTAAATGAATGTGTTTTATTAGTTGTGTAAATTTATGTATTTTTAAATATGCTTTTAAGTATTGATATACATTATAAATATATTATATTAATATATTTTATGTTTTGCTAACACACATATAATACATTTCCATTAGTTTATGATAGTTAATGCATTAAATATCATTTGTTACAGGATTTATTAATCTTTGATAACTGTTCTTTTTGTTTTTGTTTACAACATAAATATTCACAATTAAATATCTATTTTTTATGATTTATAGAATGTTGCCATTCATAACTATTATTTTATTCAATAATACACAACCATAAAATACAACTGTTTTATTAATTGTATTTAACATCAATTTATGTTTTACATATAAATATGTCTAAAAAAGATTTTTAGAAAAAAAAATATTAATAATTTAATTAATAATAATTTCATGTTTTATATAATACAAAGCCATTAAATAATACATTTCCATTAATAACTATTATTGTATTCACTTATTATTTGATGTAAATAAAATAGTTGTTTAAAATAAAAATATTCATAAATATACATGTAAATATTAATATTTTGTAATTTAACAGGGTGTTTTATGAGTTCTAATTAACATGTATATATGTTTTACATAAAATAAGATGTCTATATTTTTTAAATATATATTTTATATAAAGTTCTTTATAATACATTACCATTTATAACTACAGTTATTTTATTAAAATAAGTCTTTATTAAATTTGAATGTTCATAAATATAAATTTGTTGAAATATTTATATTTTCCAGTTTAATTGGATCAAATATGGTCTTTTATTAGTCGTATTTAGCATAAATTTATGTTTTACTTATAAATATTTATGAATAAGATCTATACATATTTTAAATATATTTTAGATTAGTAATGTTTCATATATTTTATATAATGTTTTAGTTAATGCATTAAATAACATTAACAATGTGCATTGCATTTGTGACAGTATTTATTCAGTTGTTCATTGTTAATATTATTTAATTAAAATTTAACTAGATTTGAATAATGTTTTAGTAAGAGTTGGTGTTAATGATGCTTTAGATGTGTTTAATGTAGAGCATTGATGAACATGAGTGTGTTTTTCATGCCCTCAGACACGCGAGAGAGCTTCTGTTTCACGCGCTTTGAATCGGGTAAATGTACGGTGCCCAAACCGCTGAACACCACCAAAGCCAAGTGCTGCTGCAACCTGCTGCCGGGCGAGGGATGGGGCGACCCCTGCGAACTGTGCCCGCGCGAGACCGAGGGTCAGTCACGCTTCACCATACACCCTCTGCTGCTCACGTGACGCGTATTTCAGTTAAATTAATGCACTATATGTTTTTTTAAATTTAATATTTTTGTATTTTTAGGGGATTTTATGGTACTAAATTATATTTATGCTTTATGAGCATGACCTGAAAATGAAATCTCCAGCTTAAATCTTGAATGCTTTGGAGCAACAGACTGAAGTTTGGTCTCTTTTTTTAAAGTAGACACTTGGCAGATTATTAATAAATTCAGATTCAGTAATTACACCAAGAACTCGGACATTTCACGTCTCCGTGTGTTTATGAACATCAGAAGGTATTCTGTGTGTTTGACGTGTTTTTGTCCCTTTCTCAACTGCAGCTGCGTTTCACATGTTGTGTCCCTACGGTCATGAGGCCGTCCTGAATCCCATAGGACGCGAAGGTGAGAAAACTTCAACTTCTGTCAACTAAAACTCTTATGCTTCCCGCCAACCCCGGTGATAACGTCCTCTCTGCCTCCACAGACATGAACGAGTGCGTGGAGAACCCGGGCATCTGCGGCAACGGCCTGTGCATCAACACCGACGGCTCGTTCCGCTGCGAGTGTCCCTTCGGATACAACCTGGACTACACCGGCGTCAACTGCGTGGGTGAGTGTGTCGTAAACATGCAACACATTCCCAGCAAGCATTTTCTCTCAATGAAAGCGGGAAGGTTGTAGGTTCAAATCCCATCGGTGGATTGTAAACCGCACCTTTACTGATTGGTTGATTTGTCCTCTTCACAGATACGGACGAGTGCTCCATCGGAAACCCTTGTGGAAACGGCACGTGCTCAAACGTTCCTGGCGGTTTCGAGTGTTCCTGTCAGGAGGGCTTTGAACCCGGACCCATGATGACCTGTGAAGGTACGCTAGATATTAGCTAAAGATAGACAAACAGTCACATGGAAACTCTAAGTGTTTTCTCATCCACTCTGGGCTTTATTTTGCGTCTCCAGACATCAACGAGTGCGCCGTGAACCCGCTCCTCTGCGCTTTCCGCTGCGTCAACACCTTCGGCTCGTACGAGTGCATGTGTCCCACGGGATATGTTCTGCGCGACGACAACCGGATGTGCCGAGGTGAGAACACGCCGTTTTCTGCCAATATCAGCCATCCACTCGTGTCAGCATCACATACAGGCCACGATTTGGGCTTTAAATGCAGTCGATAAGCCATCAATCTCTATTTTCAGACCAGGACGAGTGCGCTGAAGGCCTTGATGACTGCGAGTCCAGAGGCATGGCCTGCAAAAACCAGATCGGCACCTTCATGTGCATCTGTCCGCCGGGCATGACGCGTCGCCCTGATGGAGAAGGCTGCATGGGTGAGAAACCAACACGTGTGTGTGTGTGTGTGTGTGTGTGTGTGTGTGTGTGTGTGTGTGTGTGTAGGTGTGAATGTGTCTGACACGGCAAACGAGAAGCTCTAAAGATAGAATCAGGCCTCTATGTTGTCAAGGGGAAAATGCATCGATCGGGCATAACATTATGAGCACTGACAGATGAAGTGAACGACACTGAGTATCTCTTGATCACGGCACCTGTTAGTGGGTGGATATATTAGGGAGCAAGTGAACATTTTGTCCTCAATGTGGATGTGTTAGCGGTCCTGCCATCCATGTGGATGTTACTTTGACACGTACCACCTACCTAAGCATTGTTGCAGACCATGTACAGCCTTTCATGGAAACGGTATTCCCTGGACTCTTTCAGCAGGATAATGCTCCTGACACAAAGCAAAAATGGTTCAGGAATGGTTTGAGGAGCACAACATGAGTTTGAGGTGTTGTCTTGGCCTCCAAATTCCTCAGATCTCAATCCAATGGAGCATCTGTGGGATGTGCTGAACAAACAAGTCCGATCCATGGAGGCTCCACCTCGCAGCTTACATGACTTTAAGGATCTGCTGCTAACATCTTGGTGTCAGATACCACAGCACACCTTCAGGGGTCTAGAGGAGTCCATGCCTCGACGGGTCAGGGCTGTTTTGGCAGCAAAAACTGGACCAACACAATATTAGGAAGGTGGTCATAATGTTATGCCTGATCGGTGTATACGATAATTCAAACATGCGATTTCCACCTAAAAACAAAACAAAAAATGTCTACAGACCATAATATTGACTTGAAATTGACCCTTTTATACTTGAGCCAGTGAGGAACCACCTAGCAACCACCCAGAACACCTTAGCAACCATTTTGCAATGAAATCGCCACATCTTAGCAACCACATAGCAACAGCCTGCCATTGTGGTGAAATATGCAAAATATGCCAAATATGGCTTGTTTTTATTGGAGTGAATGTAGTATTATTGTAAATACTGTATTTTGTTAAACTATATTTGCTATGGTAAACTTTAATGTGCATTTTAAGAATATTTATATAATAATAATAATAATTTGATATTTTATGCAAATTAATAATTATAATAATTTAATATTTTATGCTAAATTAATATCAATTAAAATTTATAATAGTAATTAATTTATAATGATTTAATTTTTATGCTATATTGATATAAAGCACATACAATATAAATAATAATATTATTATTTAATTTTTATATAATAATAACTACATTTTGAGCAGCATTATGCAGTTAATATATAGAATATTTTATATAATCTTTTATGTATATAATTATAATAATAATGTCATAGTTTATGCAATATTAATATAAAATAAAGCAAATAAAATAATATTATATATGTAATATTTTATATATTTGTAAAATAATAATAATAATAATCATGGTAATTAGTAATATTTTGAGCAATATTATGTAATTAAACCATTTTCTGTAGATCTCAGCCTTGATATAATTTAGATTTTGAAGTAATTGTGCCACTTTTACACAGATTATGAATATGCATTAGCTCGCTGTCATGTTGTATAATCCGCATCAGATCACTGGATCATCCCTCTCTCTCTCTCTCTCTCTCTCTCCTCCTCTGCATGTTACCTTGGCAGACCTTAACGAGTGCCGCAGCAAGCCGGGGATCTGCAAGAACGGCCGCTGTGTCAACACGGTGGGCAGCTACCGCTGCGAATGTAACGAGGGTTTCGAGCCAAGCTCCACGGGCACAGAGTGCATCGGTAAGAGCGAGCGGCCAATCAGAATGCGGCTGACGGCGACGGGTCACATTTGGGGACACGTGTTCACATGAAACCGAATTCTAAAACTCAATCAAATCACCAACTCATTTCGTCCGCCGTCTAACCATTATCCCGACATTTGTTGTTGGCAGATAACAGGAAGGGCTTCTGTTTCACGGAGGTCCTGCAGACGATGTGCCAGCAGTCGTCCACTAACCGAAACACCGTCACCAAGTCGGAGTGCTGCTGTAACGGCGGCCGCGGCTGGGGATCGCTGTGTGAGCTCTGCCCTCTGCCCGGCACCGTACAGTACAAGAAGATGTGTCCGCTCGGCCCGGGATACACCACCGACGGCAGAGGTTAGAGATCTCAGCCAGAATATACTTCTGTATGTCTTTAAAGAGATTTCATAGAGCAACAATGGGAAAAATGAAAAGAATTTGACCAATCTCTCTGTGTCAAATCACTGCTTCTTTTGGACCAATGCAATGATGTGCAGTGGCTGAACTCAATTAAAGCAATTCATTTAATATTTGTTATTAAATGTAATATTGGATTTTATTTATTAAATTAAATAAATATAACAAAAATGTATAACTTTTCATATTTACACTACAATTATGAATGTTTTCATTCATGCATTTTTAAAATAATTTAAAGTATGTATCATTATAATATTGACAAAATTAATTATTTTAATGTATTTGTTAAATAGATCAATTTCGAAAATATTTATTTTTATATTTACAGTATAATTATGAATGTTTAAATTCATGCATTTTTAAATAATTTAAAACAATAAATTATGTATAATAATATAATAATAATGTTTGGACAAAATGTTAATTTTGTAATATTCTAGTGTATTTGTTAAATCAATTTAGAAAATAAATTATAACTTCATGTTTACAGTATAAAAATGGATGTTTACATCCATGCATTTTTTTACATAATTTAAAATAATAAATTATTAAAATATTTTGACAAAATGTTAATTCATTTTTGCTAATATGTATTTGTTGAATATATCAATTTAGAAAATATATTTATAACTTTTCATATTTACAGTATAATTATGAATGTTTACATTCATGCATTTTAAAATAATTTATAATAGTAAAGTATGTATCATTATAATAAAATTATTAACATTTTTGTCCAAAAATTATTAATACTGTAATGTATTTATTAAAAATATACATTTAATCAATATGTATAATTTCATATTTATAATTATGAGTGTTCACATTCTTGCATTAGGGTTAGAATAATAAATTATTTATCATAATAATAATTTTGGGACAAATTAAACACACAAAAAAAGCCAATTCTTTGATAGATTTTGATGTAAATTAGAAATATTTTAATATGTATATTCATGTTATTAATATTTCTATTTTAACTTTATTGCTGATTAATCACATTTAATTTAATATTAGTAATACTGAAAATATTGATATTAATAATTTTTTTTTTTAAGAAGTGCTAAAGATGTTTAGTAGGCATTTCTTTGGTAGATTTAAAAATGTATATTTGGATCTTTTTTACCATATTGCATCTGTTTTGCAGACATCAATGAGTGTGAGGTGATGCCCAACCTGTGTAAGAACGGTCAGTGCATTAACAGTGTCGGCTCCTTCCGCTGTCATTGCAACGTGGGTTATACCGATGACTTCACTGGCACTTCCTGTGTCGGTACGTTGTCCACTCTCACTGTAACCCTTATTTAAGACTAATAAATAAAGTATGATAATGTTCTAAAAGGTTTTTGATGCAATATCAGCAAAACATTTTAATACTTCATGCCTTTGTCATTGATGCTCTCCAATTAGATATGGACGAATGCTCTCAGTCGCCCAAACCGTGTAACTTCCTGTGCAAGAACACTGAAGGTAGTTACCTGTGCTCATGTCCCAGAGGATACATCCTACAGCCTGATGGGAAGACCTGCAAAGGTTAGTTCATAATTAATGGCTACCATTCCTGATTGTAGGGATAAGATCGGCTTATAAATCTGGTTGTAGGAATAATCCATCCCAATGACAAACCCAATGTCAAGACGTGTGCTAATATGAAATATTACTTATTTTGTCCCAGACTTGGACGAGTGCTCAACCAAGCAACACAACTGTCAGTTCCTGTGTGTCAACACGATCGGTGGTTTCACCTGTAAATGCCCCACAGGCTTCACGCAGCACCAGACGGCCTGCATAGGTGAGTGATGTGAACTCAAACCGCCCTGCTAACATGCATAGCCTAGAGCCTAAATAATTGAGCAGGTCATTTGGAGCTAAAATTGCCTCCATGATTCATCTCTTAGACAACAACGAATGCAGCAATCAGCCAAATGTGTGTGGTTCCCGCGCCTCCTGCCTGAACACGCCCGGCAGCTTCAACTGCGAGTGTCAGAAGGGCTTCTCTCTGGACACCACTGGACACAACTGCGATGGTTGGTTCCCCATGTGGGGCTCATATGAAACATTTTTGCACTTATGTGACGGGCACCAATCTTGGTGACTGCCACCAATTTTGAGATTGACCTACAACCACCCCAGATATATTACAATCGCATGTCAACCTGAGATCAGTTTATGCCATTTTCGTTTTCTTGTGTTTTTACAGACGTTGATGAATGTGGCGGAAACCACCGGTGCCAGCACGGTTGCCAGAACATGTTGGGAGGATATCGCTGTGGCTGCCCGCAGGGTTATGTTCAGCACTACCAATGGAACCAGTGTGTGGGTAAGTCCTTCGACATGGATGGCGCAACAAAAAAAGCACAGCGGTTTTACATTGCGGACTTCTTATTTCTGTGTCTTCCTTACACACAGACGAGAACGAATGCGCCGGGAACCAAATGTGCGGGTCGGCATCTTGCTATAACACTCTGGGCAGCTATAAGTGCGTGTGCCCATCAGGTTTCGACTTTGAGGCTTCTGCTGGTGGCTGCCAGGATGTTAATGAATGCTCCATGGGCAATAACCCTTGCAGCTATGGCTGCTCCAACACAGATGGTGGATACTTGTGCGGATGTCCTGGGGGCTTCTACCGAGCAGGACAAGGGTGAGTATTTAGGCTAGTCTAAAGACTGTTCTCATTTGAACATTGCATGTTAACTCTGGATTACTGGGTTAACTCTGGATTAGAGTTTTATGTCAGTAGTGTCCAATCCTGCTCCCGGAGGGCCGCTTTTATGCAGAGTTCAGGTCCAGCCTTCTCCAGCACACGTCTGGATGTTTCTTGTAACCCTAAAGACCTTCATTAGCTAGTTCAGGAGTTAAAATCTGTAGGAATGTTCTTATTTGGACATTGCAAGTTAACTCTGGATTACCAGAGTTCATTTTATGCCAGGAGTGTCCAATCCTGCTCCTGGAGGACCGCTTTTATGCAAAGTTCCAGTCTTCTCCAGCACACGTCTGGATGTTTCTAGTAACCCTAAAGACCTTCATTAGCTAGTTCAGGAGTTAAAATCTGTAGGAATGTTCTTATTTGGACATTGCAAGTTAACTCTGGATTACCAGAGTTCATTTTATGCCAGGAGTGTCCAATCCTGCTCCTAGAGGACCGCTTTTATGCAAAGTTCCAGTCTTCTCCAGCACACGTCTGGATGTTTCTTGTAACCCTAAAGACCTTCATTAGCTAGTTCAGGAGTTAAAATCTGTAGGAATGTTCTTATTTGGACATTGCAAGTTAACTCTGGATTACCAGAGTTCATTTTATGCCAGGAGTGTCCAATCCTGCTCCTGGAGGACCGCTTTTATGCAAAGTTCCAGTCTTCTCCAGCACACGTCTGGATGTTTCTAGTAACCCTAAAGACCTTCATTAGCTAGTTCAGGAGTTAAAATCTGTAGGAATGTTCTTATTTGGACATTGCAAGTTAACTCTGGATTACCAGAGTTCATTTTATGCCAGGAGTGTCCAATCCTGCTCCTGGAGGACCGCTTTTATGCAAAGTTCCAGTCTTCTCCAGCACACGTCTGGATGTTTCTTGTAACCCTAAAGACCTTCATTAGCTAGTTCAGGAGTTAAAATCTGTAGGAATGTTCTTATTTGGACATTGCAAGTTAACTCTGGATTACCAGAGTTCATTTTATGCCAGGAGTGTCCAATCCTGCTCCTGGAGGACCGCTTTTATGCAAAGTTCCAGTCTTCTCCAGCACACGTCTGGATGTTTCTAGTAACCCTAAAGACCTTCATTAGCTAGTTCAGGAGTTAAAATCTGTAGGAATGTTCTTATTTGGACATTGCAAGTTAACTCTGGATTACCAGAGTTCATTTTATGCCAGGAGTGTCCAATCCTGCTCCTGGAGGACCGCTTTTATGCAAAGTTCCAGTCTTCTCCAGCACACGTCTGGATGTTTCTAGTAACCCTAAAGACCTTCATTAGCTAGTTCATGAGCTAAAGTCAGTAGGAAATTCTTATTTGAACATTGCTGGCAAAAAATGAACTCTGCATAAAAGCGGCCCTAGGGGAGCAGAATTGGACACTGCAAGTTAACTCTGGATTACCAGAGTTCAAGCTCCAACCTTCTCCAGCACACATGTCTGGATGTTTCTTGTAACCCTAAAGACCTTCATTAGCTAGTTCAGGAGTTAAAATGTGTAGGAATGTTCTTATTTGGACTTTGCAAGTTAACTCTGGATTACCGGAGTTCATTGTATGCCAGGAGTGTCCAATCCTGCTTCCGAAGGGCCACTTTTCTGCAGAGTTCTCTCTGGATTACCAGAGCACATTTTATTTCAGCTTTTATGCAGTTCAGCTCCAGCCTTCTCCAGCACACGTCTGGATGTTTCTTGTAACCCTAAAGACCTTCATTAGCTAGGAAAATTCTTATTTGAACATTGCTGGCATGAAATGAACTCTGCTCCCCTAGGGCCGCTTTTATGCAGAGTTCCAGTCCAACCTTCTCCAGCACACGTCTGGATCTAGGTTTCTAGTAATCCTGAAGACCTTCATTAGCTAGTTCAAGAGCTAAAGTCTGTAGGAAGGTGGCTTTCCAGGCACAGGATTGGACACTCAAATAGTTTGAACATCCACTATATAGCCAAAAGTACGTTGACACCTAAACATTTTTGAGCATTCAGAAACATTGGCAGCTTCCACTTTTCTGGGAAGGCTTTCTACTCGATGTTGGAATATGATTGCAGGATTTGCTTCTATTCAGACAAAACACCATCTGGTACTGATCTTCGTAAGGGATTGTTTCGCAATTGACACTCCAAATTGTTCCAAAATTGTTAAACAGGGTTCAGGTCTCACCTTGGTGCAGGCCAGACCTGTTAATTAAAAGGGGGTGTCTTTTGTGATATAGTATAGATCCATATAGTTGACTGAAAGTTCAAGCAATAAATTCCACTCGTAACCCTTGTCTGAGTCTTTAGTCATTGTCCAAGTTTGGTGACAAACTCCCACATAGTCGAGCAGTAGTCTATTGCGGAGTCTGCACCAGCATAGTCTCAACAATTTATGAATCATAAAATGGGATGGTCAATGAACTTTTGGACTCAATGAACCAATGCAACCAAAGACAGCAAGTCTATATTAAGTGTGCTGTTTGGGGCAAGGCATAGACCAGGGGTGTCTAGTCCTGCTCATGGAGAGTCACTGCTCTGAAGAGTTTAGCTCCCCCAATTAAACACACCTGAACCATAAAAGTCTTCAGGATAACTACACAATTCCCCCAAGTATTTTGGGACAAGTTGGAGCTAAACTCTACAGGATGTTGGGCCTCCAGGACCAGGTTTGGAGACTCCTGGTCTAGACTGAGTTACACAGGTGAAAAGCAAGTGTAATGTTTCAACTTTTTCTTTTCTAGGCACTGCATCACAGGAGTGGGCTTCCAGGGTCAGTTAGGCTCGGAGGGAGTGGATGAGGAAGAGTCACTTTCACCGGAGGCCTGCTATGAATGCAAGATCAATGGTGACCTGGGAAAGAAAGGCCGTCATAGGCGCAATGTTGGTGATAATGAGCTCAAGGTATTTTTGAGGCTGTGGTTGTGTTGCTATTGCTATGGCCACATACACTCTGCTATCCCTGACCCTAAATTGAAAGGTTATAAAAGTCTATCAAGAGTTTCAACAATGTTTCCAACTGCTCTGTTCTGCCCTCAGGAGACGGTGAGCATGGCCAGCATGGATGTTCAGACCTCCATCCCCATGAACCTGAGTCTGGCACAGCTACAAAACAAAGAACCCCTTCTTGAGTTGCTTCCAGCTCTGGAGCCGCTTGAGCACCATGTGCGCTACGTCATAACGCACGGAAACCAGGGCGAACACTTCCGCATCCTGGAGCGCCGTGACGGGAAGAGCATTCTGCGGCTGGGCCGGAAGCCACCCGCTCCAGGTTTGTACCGCCTGGAGATCGCCAGCATGCGCCTGTTTGGTCCCCGCAAACTTCAGGACCTGGAGGACCAGCACGACAGCGACTACTTGCTGGGAGAGATCGGTGATGCACTGCGCATCAAGCTGCACATCCACCTGCACTGAGACTGACCCTTGACCCCATGCCCTTCACTGCAGGGCGTAAGCTCTGAGAGACTGTGTCCATTTACCGCCATGTTTTGGATTTGTTTTTATTTGCCGTCCTTTCGTGTCAATACCCACTGATTCTACCAAGTTTGGTGGAAAATGTACACCTACCACCTTAAATTAGCAGAAGTGCATTAGCACTATTATTAGCATCCACTTTTACCGGAGGGACAATCAGAAATATTAGTCGTGAGGACGATTTAATTTTAGTACAGCTATTACAGTTGTAAACTGTCAAATTTATCATGAAATGACATTTTAGTCTTTAATGCACATAAAACATTGCATTAAAGACGATGAAGAAAAATATCATGACTTTTCACTCACCTCATTTTCTCAATGCAAACTGGGGTCAAAGTTTATTCCATTCAGTATTTAGAGTCATTCGTCAAGTATTGTACTGTTAACGACGAAAAAAAAAGGTCACACAAAGGACTGCCGCAATTTTTCAGGTTTAAAACGAGAGTTGAGCATTCACACAGCTTATGGTTCTCGAAAACTGATACTAAACATATACTTTTAGATTTCTGGGACTTTCTGGAGTGTTTGCATGAGCTGCCACATCGCGTTACCTCATTTTACACACTTATACGTACAGCAGTTAGTACAGGAGTGGTGCTAAACGCTCAATTTGCACTGGGGCTCCTCTGCGTTTTTAATCAGGGAAAATTCATTCCAAAAATGACAACATCCAAAGGGTTTTCAAATATGCATGTGATGTTGAACAAACCTGGCATTCGCACATGCAATTCGAACCATTTTCTCCTTCATACTTGTGTGCTCAATGCTCTTGTGGGTGTATTTGACAAAGACGCTAACAGAGCAAACAGAGCATATTCGAATGGAGAATTGGAAGCCTGCTGGGTAAACCAACCAGATGCCATTTTGATTGCAGCTGGAGACGTGCGGTCTCATTGGTACATAAGGATTGTTTGGCAAGCTGTCCTCCACAACACTCCAGATGTGGACATGCAAACACAACTTTTCAACTTGTGTGAGAATGACAAACCGACCCTCATTTCTTAGTTTCTCAGTAAATCACAAGGTGCTATGATTCCAACTTACGTTGTACTACGAACATGCTTGATTTGTGGATTTCAAAGTGACATTTTTTTCAAAGGTCTTTTATGTTTTAGTTTTTTATTTTGTGTGATTGTCTTTTGTACTGTCTCAATGCTGAACAAAAAAAATCAATACTATCAAAGCTTGTTGAAAATTTAAATTGTATATTTTAAAGTGAAATGTAGATTTCGTTTGTATTTCTTTTTGTGTATTCTTGAGCATCAAGACTGCCAAACCAAATATTTACTTGTAAACATTAGATAAATAGCCTTTAAGAGCTGTTGACTTTGTTTTTCCTCTGAAGACGGACAATTAATGATCACAGCGTCCTTAATTAATTGTCACCGAGCACTACGTGACAGACGTCACTGTTTACATGAGCTTGTCCATCGATCATCTAAACGCATCATTTGAATAATACTGTTGTTTATTGTGACGACCA
This sequence comes from Megalobrama amblycephala, assembly GCF_018812025.1. Classification (NCBI taxonomy): domain Eukaryota; kingdom Metazoa; phylum Chordata; class Actinopteri; order Cypriniformes; family Xenocyprididae; genus Megalobrama; species Megalobrama amblycephala. The sequence continues at coordinate 5,522,864 of NC_063045.1, read as the reverse complement.
GAAATATTGGACTGTTTTTAAATGCTGTGCCCTGAATTTCATCTTCAGGACATTTGATTTAAACAAGTAATTTAGGCATATACATATTCTGGTGCTAGAACGATGAAATAGTTTCTTGAACATCAAAGTAACTGCACTGTACGACAGCCTGAGCTATATTTATGCATAACCATTTGTCTAACATGGGAACTTTGTATACTTTCATATCTTTTCTGTTTTTGCTGATGCCACTACATGTAAAAGAGCAAATGTGCGTGACTGTACTGTATGTCAAAAATCAGCAGCAAACTTGAAATAGTCATCAGTCTAGTGTTGAGTTACGAACTTCAGACCAAAGAAAGTGGACCGGGTCGCTCAGGATAATGATACATCTCTAAGGTGCATTGATAAAAGGGGTCTGTATGAATTTTTTGAGCCATAAAGATCCATGACGGAGAAACCTGAGCACCCAGTACACTGCTAACGAGTAATTCCAAATACATTGTTTTCGATTGGATGCATCCATCTGTCAGATCCAAGTGATCCGCACAATGTTTGTAAACATCTGTACGAAACAACAACTGGCAATAAAACATGGGTTATATTTTTAAACCTTTGTCTTTCTGTTCTCTGTGTGCAAAGGCCATTTTTAGCCATGTTGAAGAGATTTAGCGAGTGTATCGAAGTAGAAATGGCTTATTGATCTCGGGAGAGTGGAAGGCAGCCACTTCGGTACACTTTGTGCTGAAGATACTGGAAGCCTTAAGTGAATAAACCCAATTTTATTTCAGACAAAAAGGAATTAGGAAAATATCCAATCTACTTACAAAACTCACAAAGTAATGCAGGCTCATCCATTTCCTGGCACATCAACACTCTTTGCACATCGGTCCAAACGAGAGCTACAAATTCGAGACGACACATTAGCAAAAAGGGAACTCGAAATCTGAGTCGGGATATAAAAATAAAGCTTTCGCTCATTTCTAAACCTCTCTTAGCTCACGACTCAGAGAGCTTGGCAGATTAGCAAACAACCGACGACATGAACACCTTTGAGATATGAGAATATATGGCTTATATATACACATATAGTCAAAGAAGACAAAGGACAGGAAAGATTTAAACAGGGAAAATACAAGGATTGACACTCAGTTCTGAAATCTTAAAGGGTATTTTTGCTCCAAATCCAGAGCATCCTCAGAAATATAAAGCACAGAGTTTAGAACGGGTCTGTCGAAGGCAGCAGGTATATTGTACATCCTAGGGCTTTCCAACAACGCTGAAGATGCATTTTGCACAAAAAAGATCATGCTAAACACATAAAAATCATATTTAATGGACCATAATCAGGGAAGACGGCATATTTAATTTAACACAAACAAAAACGAGGCTGTGAATGTGGAAATGGTTTATAAAACATGAGTAGAACAAAGTGTGAATAGTTTGCAAAACCATTTCTTACGTAATTGTTTGAATTCAAATGCAGTGCTTAATTTAGCCACAGATTTTGGTGTAAATTGTTTGTTAAACCATGGTTTCATGAACGAATTGCATAAAAACTTAAGGCTCAATAGGTCTCAAGGTCCTAAACCATGTCATTGTTTCATTTATTAACAATTTTTTTTTTTAATTTTTGTCCACTGTAAAGTTTTTGTAAATGCATATTTCCAATATTTTGTTGGCTGAATGATTGACATGGTGCATTAAACAAACAAACAAAAACACTGACTGATGTACATATATCCTTATTTTCAGTTGCGTTATTTTCGTCCACTGGAAAGGTTTTGTAAATGCATATTTCCAATGCTTCTTTCCAGTGGCTGAACGATCGACATCATGGTGCATTAACTCTTTCCCCGTCATTGACGGAATTTTCTGGCTTTCCGTGTTTTTACTGTTACTCAGTAGGGGGCGCTATTAAGCATCTTCTGAAAGAGTACAGAATCTCCAGATCAAAACGCATGCAAAAAAGAAGCAGAAACAAGCAATAAAAGCATTGCATACGTTGTAGTCTTTGAAAAAAAGACGGTTTTCTTAGCTTTTTGTTCAAAATCTTGCTTTTTTATGAAACTTAGCCACATTGAAGTTTTCATAAAAAAAGAATGCATGAAGCTAGAATAAAACTCAGTTTTTTGTTAAAAGCAACGTCTCTGTTCTTTCTTTTGATATACTGCAAGTTCAGATATTCATAAAACAAAATATTCTATCTTTATCTAGGTAATGTTTTAACATTTCTTCATCATACTTAATGTAAACAGGTCTGATATGGGATGGGATTGGTTGTGATGTTATTTGTGTGGTTTTTTTTTTTCTTTTCCCCAATTAATTTTGATTATTTTCTTTGTATTTGTATAGGTAAAGAGACGTAATCTGTAAGATTGCAAATTCATTTCTAAAAGTTGTCTCCCAATAAAAACAAAATATTCTGGGGCCATGAAAATTTTCTTCTTATCAAAATATATATTTTTAAACGATGTCATGGAAAGAGTTAAAAAAAAAAAAAGAGAGACATACATCTATACTTATTTCACTTGCATTAAATTAAATATGCCGCCTCCTAAGGTCCACTGAGAAGTTTCATCATGTTTTACAATTAAGATATATCTAAATCAACAATGGAATATTTACAGTCGCAGTCGGTAGTAACAGTTCACAGTGAGTGTCGTGTTGGGCACCTTGAACCACTGACTTCATGCTCCACTTGTATTCGTTGTAGACCTTGTAGACCGTCCTGAGGAAGTAGCTACAGCAGAAGAAACGGACGACCCTGTTAATTACGATGTGTTGGGAAAGTAGCGTACATTTATGCACTTGGTGTGCGTGACTTTCAAGGTGCGTTCCCTTTGGACCTTGATGTTGTTAGTGCCAGGGTTGGGCCACAGGTTGGGCTAAGGCTAAGTTTGAGGTGGCATTTTGTCTCTCGCTCACGCGACTACACCAAGGCGTAGTCAAACTGGCCCCGCTCGAAGCCGTCCTTATGATCGGTCCAAGAGGAAGCAGGCATACGGCTGTAGGGATCCAGCAATATCCGGAAGCAACGCACCAACAGGAAAACCAAAAACAGCATCAGGAGACCAACGAATGCAAAGGCCGTCCTTTGCTCGGCGTCCCCGCCAAGAGGTGGGCTGCTGGGGACCCCGACGAACGAAGGCCCCGGCGAGAGCAGCTCATAGTCCAGCGTGGACACATCGCTCATCCTCCAGGGAGGGCGACGGCAGAACTTGCAAGCTGTCTGGAGGGTGGGATGGATGGAGAAGTTGGCCAGATTGGTACAGTGACCGATGTGGACAAACAAGGCCAAAGTCAACCCTCTCTACACTTTTGCCTGCGTGACGGACACACAAACTGACACAAGTGGAGCAATCAGGGACTTTGCAGCTCAAAACGACAGGCCTGGTTATTTCAGACCTGTCACATCTGATCTGACCCTCAAGTGGCACGGCGCAAGTCGATGGGACATGACACAACAGGCTGCCACAGTGGATAAAAACAGCAGCGCGTGCAGGGACTCGAGTCACACGCTCGTTCCCCGTTGCTCTTCGCTGCAGGGTTGGGGCTAATTGGTTCCAGATGGGACACGGTTTGCAGGTGTTGTCCCGACGTTGGGAGCCACTTTACGCTAAAGCAAAATCGCCCGGTGGCAAGTTTCCCATTTCTGGCTAGTGCTGAAAGTGGCAGACAGAAGAATTTCTGTCACCTAATTGGTTCAGCAGGGCACTAGATCAATCCGCGAATATCTGCGGGCATTAAATGAGCCGTTTGCAGAGCAAGTTTGATTAGCGGGCTGTTGTCCGTCCAGTAGGCTGATGAGTCAGCGATGATCTGTTCCTTCTTGCTTGCCTCCGAATGCGTTTTTTCACACAGAAACGTCTTGTAAGGTTGGTACTATCGATCGAGTTGGGATCAGATGTAGGCGGACAGCACAGAGTCAAAGAAATGATGCCGTCGCTGCAGTGTTTTTGGCCTCTGGTCTGTTGTACTTCACCCTGTAAACACACATATTCAACATTTAATTCAGCTTGGTGGCATCACCAATAACTGTTCCTACCCAAAACCTCAAAATGAAGAAATAGTATATGCTTTTCATTCTTTATAGAACTGTCTACTGAATCTTAACACAAAATATAAGTACATTTTGCATGTTTATTTTGTGAAAATACAGTAAAAATCAAAATCTCTAATCCTTTTTACTTCCTCCTCTCTCCTTATATATGATCTCTTTCTATCTGTTCCACTCTTCCTTTCCTTCTCATTACACTCCTTCCTCTACCCACATCATCATTTTCCTCCTCTATGTATAATTTTTATATTTTACCCTTTTATATTTTCCCTATTACATAATGCAATTGTGATAAATGTGTAAACATTTGGGAAAACTGCATTTCCTGTGTTGTGTGTATCATTAATCAAGCAGATATCAGTTTGGGGCTAATTGAAAACACACCATGTGCATTTCATAATGCAACAAATTCCAGAGTTTTGTTTGTTGTGTTTGGACAAATGGTACATCAATGTTTGTGAATTGTGTAAAGCTAATAAAAATGTCGCTATTCCTAATATATTACAGTTTTGTTTGGATGTATGAACTATTATGAAAGCATCTGAGAATTTTGTGAGTGGTGTTTTGAGAAAGTTATTCACATGATTTGCAATTTGTGTGAAATGAATGAAAACGTACAATCTGTTTAGGACAATTACAACCACCGAGTTAACTGTTTTGAGAACAGTGATCAGGGTTTGGAGAAATGTGTCAAAACAATTGAGAAAAACTAAGAAGTAGTAGGTAAATAATAGATGTGACGCTAACACTGGATCGAGCAACTAAGTGATAAATATTCCTTTGAAGAGTACAAAATATTGTGCAGTGTCAGGCTGTGGAAACACACAGATTTGCAGAGAACCTGAAATTAAATAACGATACTGTGCTTTCTATATTGGATTTGACAGGAATGGTGCAACACACTTATATGAGTAAAAAAAAAAAAAGATTTTACTGTCGCTACTGCTTTATTACAGATCGTTTGATATGTACGAATTATGTGTAACCAAAGCCAAAAGTGATCTTTGATATGTTATGGTTCATGTACAGTCAGATGTTTTTGTCTCAAAATCGTTTATTGTCAGTAAAACCAGTGACTAAAATGGTAAGCTTCACATTGTTTCTCTTAGTAGGATGAAAACAATCTGTTATTTAAATGGTGATTAAATTAAATATCAAAGAACGCTCCCTTTACAATCGCTGGAGCTGTCAATCAAACAGCGCCAACACTCCTGTGAGAATCAACAAATCTCTTATTCACATTGTGTTTGCACTGTTAGTTATGAATATGATGAAAGTATTGCAGAAATCAAGTTAAAATGACGAGATCACTGCATTCACGCACTCAACATGTCTGTGATCAGCTACATGCTCATCACTGCAACCTTTTTAATGCCACGATCTAAATATACTACTATAATCAACACTTTTCAATTCTGCTATGGCTTTACAGGTAATATTTTCATTGGCAAAACAGAGCAAAAACAATATTGTGTATAAAACATAACAGAATATTAAATTTATTTACTGAACTGTTGTATAAATTCAATATCGCATTTGCACTCGTGCTGTTTGGGACAAAAACAGCACAGGTACTGTACTTGTTACTCATGTGATATAGCTCAACTATACTGTGATATAAATACGGGACAAAATCACTATCTAGAAGCCTATTCAAAACAAAGGCGTAGTTTGATGACGCCAAGTTTGAGCGTGGAATCTTGGGACATGTGGTCTTCACCTCAACGGCCAGTGGAAAAGAATAGGGATTGGACTCGGGAAGAAATCATGTTCATGGATATGATTATTAAGCTTCTTTGGTGTTTCCATGGTTTCTACAATAATAAAACTGGAAACCGAGGGTAACGCAGGTATGACGCAGTTGACAGGCAACTCCTCACACGTCCCGGAGCCTTGGTTAAAATTACAATTTTCTCACGATTTACAAATAGTTGGAAGCATTTGGGATATTGTAAGTACTCAAGTGAACAAAATATATAACACTGGCCTAGTGGTTTTTGGATATTTTACTGCAAAAATATTACATATTGCACCTTCTCTTCAAAGAAATGAATGTTTTGGATATATGGGGCCCCATCATACACCCGGCGCAATGCGGCACAAGTGTTTTTTGCTGGTCTGAAAACGAGGTGTGTTCAGGTGCATTGTTGGCGTGTTGCTATTTTGAGGCAACTGAAAACGACTGCACCATTGGCCAACTGAAACCTGGTCTAAAGTCAGTGGCGCAGTGTTTTTTGTTATTTAAAGAGCATGTTAGTAATATGTGCCTATAGGTAAGTGCACAACACGTGTACACTCTGCTTATTACATATGCGCAGCAGCACACAAACATGCCAAATATTAAAAATAAAAGGATTTACAATGTAAAAGATTATTATTGTGTGCATGAAGATAAAAATGCTTTGGTGGAATCCAGGTTGTCCTGTAGATGGTCCATTTTCTCGCTAGAGAAGCGTTCAGTTTCTCCGCTTGCTAATTCCACCATGTAAATAGCGAATCCACCATGGCGCGAGAGCAACTGGCTTTTAAAGGGAATGGGAGATGAGGCTCTGATTGATTTACTGCATGTTACGCCCAAAACACACCCATTACTCATTAAGAGAATAGGTACAACACTTTTAGACCATGCACCGGCACGCCAACCGATTTTCCCGTCCTTGAACTAACAAAAGTGGATTCGGACACGCTCTAAGCACACTTGCGCGGTGCGCTTCAGACCATGTGCTTAGATCAGTAAAATAGGGCCCATTATATGATAAGTCATTCTACTTGCTGAAAAGACTAATCCACCAGGGGGCAGAAGACATGAAGATCACATATAGCAGGTTTTTCAGTACAGTGTTGATCATGTTAATGATGAGGCTTTAGAAAGTCATGTGATGATAGAGTGAATGCGAACCCAAGCAAAACTCCCATAATTACCCTGAAATGCTGCGTAATGCTGAAACTGATTACAAACTGTGATACCAGCAGAACTGGATGTTGTAAATGTCGTCTGTATCCATCAGCGAGGCGTTTTAACGAATCATTAGCTGACTGCCGGAGGAAGCCAAATAACCATTTGCGAGTATCATTGTCGCTAGTCGGGGATCACAGGATAGCAAATGTCAGCAGACGATTATCTTAAACTTGTGAACAGCGGCGACGTGATTAAAAAACAATTGGACAGAGATGAGGGGAAAGATTTATGGTGGACACAGAAATCACTGGCGCTGAATGGACGGGCCTCAGCATCATGATGGATGACAAGAAGATGTGAAGATCTGTGTGGCAGCGCAGATGACGCTACACCTCCAGGACACTGAGAAACCATCTGCACACTTCCTGCAGGAGATATCTCGCGTCCTGCGCTGCTAGCGCTAGTTCTGACCACTTCATCAACGGGACTTCATCAATCACGACTTCATCAGACAGCAGCGCAGGGACAAAAGTTCACAAAAAACTGTGTAAAAAGTAATAATGAAAAAAAAAAATTAAACAAAATACTACTAATGAAAATTAAAAAAAAATAATAATAATAAAATACTAATAATTAAAAATAATAATAAAATATGCTATAAATTATTTTTTGTATTTTTATTCATATGATTATTATAATTAAATGAATAAAGAAAATGCTAAAAAATATTGTTATAATACATACACAATGCATATTTATTTAATATTCATTCAATTAATTTAATATAATATAATACATTATATATATTTTATGTATTCATTTCTTTAATAATTATTATTAATTATTAATAATAATATTATTAAGATTAAGAAATTAAGATATATTTAAAAATGATTTATTTTTTATTATTTAACAGTATTATTATTATTAATCATCATCACTATCAAATGAATAAATAAAATGGCAATAATAAATACTAATACTAATAAATTAATGTTATTGTTTATTATTCATATAATTATAATGAAATAAAAATGCTAAAAAATATTGTTATAATACATAATGCATGATATTTTATTTAATATTATTATTATTATTATTATTAAGTATATATTGAAGTATATATATTTTGAAATAAAGATTTACAAATGTTATATTTTTATTAATTATTATTAATTATTATTATTAATCATCGCTATCAAATGAATAAACTGCTACTAATAAAATCTAAATTATAGCTTATTAGTACCATTTTATTAATTCATTAATTTCATGATATTTCATTATTAATATTGAATTAATAAATACTACTAAACATGCTATAAATTATATTTCATTTTCAGCATTTAATTTATTCATTATAATTATTATTATTAAATAAATCAATACTACTAATAAACATGTTATAACTTACATTTCATTATTAGTATTTTATTAATCTCGCAATAATTTCATAATAAATAGTACTAATAAACATGCAATAAATTGATTTGTTTTTATTCATTCATTACATAACTGTATTATTAAATAAATAAATACTACTAATAAAAATATGCTTTAAATTATAACGTGTAGAAACATGTTAACATTTACCAAATTCATTTGGTTATATTAATAATAACATATTAATACTACTAATAAAAATAAATGGTGTTTTGCAATGAGATCATCATATCTGGTTCTGAAAACCGCAACGGTCTGAGAGTTTGATGTCAGATGTTAAAGTGAGACGTCTGACTGCATCCCGAGAGGAGAAAAGTGAGTCTCTGATGTGACTTTATGAGACACGGTTCAGATATTGCAGAGATTTTGTGTGTGTTTTTATATTTCAGCGGCTGGCGGTGCAGCTGTAGATGGATTCAGCATTGGGGCTGGAGCAGATGGCATCCCAGCAGGTCTCCAAAAATCACAGGTCACAATCAGAGGACATGAAAGCATCTGACTGTACGGCTGAACTCACGGCGGCCGACAGAGACTGAGCGGCGACTCAAAAACACCGTTCGGTTTGACTGAACTCACTCGAGTTCGAGCGTTTGACGAATCGCCTGTCAGGACGTCCCAGCGTGTCGCCGCAGCCTCCATGCAAATCGCGGAGAAGGACCTGTAACAACATTTATCAGGGCAGGAAAGCATCTTTTTCCAATAACAAGGCCGGCTGCCAGATCCTCAGGCTCATCATTTTGCCCACTACAGTAGCAGCACAAGCCTGTGTGTGAATGAGCAAGACTCACTTTTCCTCTGCTCTTCCTCGGTTCATAATGACTCTCAGTAAACCGGCGAGCCGCCTGGGAGCCTCTGGGATGCTCATTTACACCGTTAGAGCGCCAACGAGAGCCCGTGTCGAGGGCAAAGAGGGAAACAAACTGCATTTCATTAACCAGCTCCTCGGGGAGGAAACGCCGCTGTGTTTTTTCTTTCATTTCGGCCTCCGAGGAGAACGACTGAAGCCAGTCCCATTATTCACTGACCACGCTGGAATCGTGACGGGCCAAACGCCCGAATTTGTCATTATTTGTCCAGAGAAGCCTCTCGAAAACTAATTAGAGGCCACAATCGGATGACAAATGAAGGTGGTTAGCCTCAAACCGAACCGAACCGAGGGCTAAGAGAGAATCCGGTAAAATCTCCTGACAAGAGAGTGTTTATCAAGATAAAGAGTTGAAGGAGAAGTGTGAAATTCAATTAGGACATGTAAAATAAAATTTAAATAAAATTGAGGGGAAAAATTAAAAATAGAATGTAAAATATAAAATATAATAAATAAAAATGCTAAATAAAAAAAATACATAAAACAGCATAAAATATATAATTTCAAAAAAATAAAAAATAAATAGTGAAATAAAATGCTAAATATAAACGCGCATAAAAAATATAAAATTTAAATAAAAAAACAAAGTACAATAAAAATGCTAAATAATAAATACATAAAACAGCATAAAATATATAATTTCAAATAAAAAAAAAAAAAAAAAATAGTGAAATAAAATGCTAAATATAAACGCGCATAAAAATATAAAATTTAAATAAAAGTACAATAAAAATGCTAAATAATAAATACACAAAACAGCAAAAAATATGACAAATAAAAAAAATATAATAAAAATAAAATGTATAATAAAAAATGTATTAAAGTAAAATAAAATTGCTACATAATATAAAACATAACAAAAATAATAAAAAAACAGTAAAATTAAAATGCTAAATAATAAAAAAACATAAAACCAAACAAAATATATACTAAAATGTAAAATACAAAATAATATAATAAAGTTTAAAAAGTTAAATAATGAAATATGCATATAGAACAGATATAAAAAGTAAAAAAAAAAAAAAAAAAAAAAAAGGATACTTAAAACAGAACATAAAAATATATACTAAAATGTAAAATAAAAAAATATTATAATAAATAAAAACACTTAAAAAAGCTAAATAATAAAACAGAACATAAAATATTATATTTATATATATATATATATATATATATATATATATATATATATATATAAGAAAATGTAAAATAATAAAAAACAGTGGCATGATCACAGCAAACTCTCACTGAGGGCTGAAAGAGAATTTGCTGAAATCCAAGTGTGTGTTTATGAAGACAAAACGGGTGTGGAAAGAAAAAAACATGTTCGATTCTCAGGAAAATGCCTCGAGACGGACCTGATCGCGGCCTGAGAGACGACGCCATCCATCACGGCCGGTACTGCTGACGTTCTTTGATTTTTCCTTTTATATTTCAGTTTGCCCGTGTTCATTCATCAATAACGGATCACTATTGCCCCAACAGCAGGCTTGTGGGAAACGTCCGGGTCACCTTGAGCTCGGGACAAACCCTAAATGTGATGTGGGAGATGGAAAACCGTACTGTACGGCTCACGAGACTCGAGCATCCCATAAAAAAATATAATAATTTAATACAACGTAAAAAAAAAAAAAAAAGGGGGACCGTGAATGTATGAAAAAAAATTGAAATAATGTAATAAACATTTATTAAAATAAAAAATCTAAATAATAAAAATACATATAAAGAACATAAAATAAAAAGATATAATTTATAGTTTAATAAAAAAATAATAAAAAATATAATAAAATATAATAATAATTAAATATATATAAAAGAGAGCAAATGTATAATAAAATGTAAAAAAACATCAAACTAATGTAATAAATTAAAACATTTAAATAAAATGCAAAATAATAAAAATGCCTAAAATGTAAAAATTTACTAAAATGTAATAAAATAAAGATATATTTTCAAAAATAATATTATAAAAATGTAAAAAGTAAATTAATTAAAGATAAATAAAAAACGTAAATGTATAAGAAAATATAAAAATAAAATAAAATACAATAATAATGTAAAATAAAATGCTAAATAACAAAAAATACATACAAAATAAATAACATAAAATGTAAAATAAAAATAATAAATAAAAACAAAAAAGCTAATTATTAAAATACATGTAAACAGAACATAAAATATAGAGTAAAATGAAAAATAAATGTTTAAAAAACAATTTATAATGTAATATCAAAATATTATAATAAAATTTAACAAAATCAAAAGTTTAAAAAGATACATGAAATAGAATGCAAATATATAATAAAATGTAAAAAAAAAAATCAAAATATATAAAATCTATTATAATCAGATCATAATATATTATTTTTAGAGCATAAAAATATGATCTAATAACATATATTGATACAATAAAAATATATAATAATAATAATAATAATGTCTCAATCTGATCGACAATCTAATCTAGCTGCTGTCTACACAATATTAAACATATTAAGGAGAATTCATATTTTATTTTCAAATAATATGCAACAAATAATTTGACGCATGAGACGGTGTGAGACACTGTTGAGACCGGAGGAGATCACTGGGACCTTCTTCTCTTTTTCCATCTGATCTCATCACTGTTTGACAGAAAAAACTGGGATATTAAAGCGATCTCACTTTGTAATTTATATTTTCTTTCAGGATTTCCTCTGATGAGAAATGTTCGAGCTCATTCTGAGATATACAGTTTGAGACTGAAACAGAAGAACATGAGCTGATCTCCGTCAAACACTATCGCGGTCTAGAGAAACAATAGACATATTAAAAAGAGATTATGATTGTGATTTTCTCCCTGTGGCTGAACATGTACGAGAACGCTTTCAGCCTGTCCTACAATGGGTTTATTTCGGTTCCCAGCCATCATCTCGACAGCAGAAGACTGGAGAGATCTCACCCCACGCGCGTGCTGAGTGGGCAAGACGAGGAGACGCGCGCGAGAAGACACGAGACACGCCGTCAAACTGCTGACCTTCCAGAAAACACCATGACAGGAGAAACACTAGTTTGATATTCATGCGTCCGCTCGGGTGTGCGACGCCTGAGAAATGAGCATCGCAGGAGAAAGAAAACGTGTCCATTAACGTTTATACACAGTGTGCCAGACCTAAAACGATCTATACGATCTAAAATAAATCTATAGTTTATAATATCTGAAATAATATAATAAAATGCAAGATAAAAATGTAAAATAATTTAAAATGATATTTAAAATTTAAATATAATATTGTGAAAATATGAATAATCAAAATTACATTAAAAATGTAATAAAAATGTAAAATACAATAAAAAATAAATATAATTTCAGAAATAAAAAAAGTAAAATAATTTTAAAATGTTTAAAATGGAATGTAAATATATATTATAAAAAATAAAATATAAAAATTATAAAAATTATAAAGTAAAAATGTAATAAATGTAAAATATAATTTATAATATATATTAAATAAAAATGTTAATTTAAAAAGATATATAAAACCGAATGTAATAATTTTTTAAAATATAATTAAGAAATTTTATTACATTTTACATTGTTTTTATTATTTTGTATTTAACTATATAATTTATAATTAATATAATTTATAACATAATATCAGAATACAATGTAAAATAGATATGAAAAAAAGTTAAAAAATGTAAATATAATTGTAAAAATTTAATACGTTTAAAAAAAAGCAAAATAATAAAAATACATATAAAGAATGTAAAAATATAATGTAATATAATTTCAGAAATAAAATAAAAAAGTAAAATAATTTTAAAATAAAACTTGATTATATTGTAAAAATAAAATATAAAAATAAAAAAATTATAAAGTAAAAATGTATATTATAAATAATATAAGAAACTAAAAACGTTAATTAAAAAATATATATATAAAACCGAATGTAATAAAATATAAAAAAAATTCTGAAATTATATTACAAATTATATTTTCTTTACATATGTTCTTATGTATTTTTATTTAGCATTTTTTACTAACGGCCTTTAATTTAAAATATAATATCAGAAATAATATAATAAAAATTAAAATAGTTTAAAAAGTGTCCATTAAGGTTTGTACATTGTATGTCAGCGTGAGCGTCTCATCCTCCTCCACATGACGTGTCCAGCGCGGACGATCCGTCTCTTTAGACGAGGTTATTAACGCTGGCAGAAACGGTTCTCCACGGTATCACTGAAGAATTATTACAGTAATTCAACACAATAACAGCGTGACTCTGAGCGCCGCGCCGCATAATGAGGCGGATACTTTAGACCCAGCTGGTTGTTCGTGAAAACGGCCGTGCAATTTTCCCTTAAGTGCCCGTGTCACCGATAACTGTCAGAACGGGAAGCCTCTATGAAGACGGCCTGCTGCTGATGGGAACCATTTTAAGAGCTTCAGCCCTCAGTGTCAAACGCAGACGTCTCTCCTGCTGCTGAGACGAGCACAAACACACAAGCTGCACATGTGTAGGAAATACAGGGGAAAAGACGTCTTTGAACTTCTTTACATGCTCAATAGAGGAATAGAGGGAAATAAATAGTGATATAATATTTTCTTTTTTATTACACCCATTTTAAATAAGATTTAATTTTATTATTTTATTATAATCAAAATACATTTATATACATATATATAAAAATATATAGAATTTTATTGTGTATTAAAATAAAATTATAAAAAAAATAATGTTCATTAAAGTGATAAAAAAGTAATGTACGGAAGAGGATTAGGGCCAAGCAATACTAAAAAAATAAAACCATCTCGAGATTAAAGTCATTAAATTACGAGAAAAAAGTTGTTAAATTATGAGAACAAATTCATAATTTAACGAATTTGTTCTCGTAATTTAATGAGTTTTTTCTCGTAATTTAATGACTTTATTCTCAACATTTTATCTCGACTTTTTTCTCGAAATTTAACGACATTTTTCTCATAATTTAATGAATTTGTTCTCGTAATTTAATGAGTTTTTTCTCATAATTTAATGACTGTATTCTCAACATTTTATCTCGACTTTTTCCTCGAAATTTAACAACTTTAATCTCGAGATGGTTTTATTTTTTTATTATTGCTTGGCCCTAATCCTCTTCCGTAGTAATGTGATATAATATTTTATAATTTTTAATTTTTATTATAATATTTTATTATAATCCAAGTACATTTATTTATATATAAATATATAACAATATACCAAAATATATATACAACATTATAGTAAAAAACAACAAATAATATAATTTATTAAAATTATAAAAGAATGTGAACAGTGATGCAATATTTTATTTTTATTATGCCCATTTTTAATAATAATTTATTTTAATATTTTATTATTAATGAAATGAATTAAAATAAGATAAAAAATAAATAATGTTCATTGTTCATTAAAGTGATAAAATAATGGAAAGAACGTAATGTGATACAATATTTTATCATTTTTAATTTATTATAATATTTTATTATAATCAAAGTACATTTATTTATATATAAAAATATACCAAAATATATACATTATAGTAAAAAAAACATTTATTAAAATGATAAAAGAATGTAAACAGCGATGCAATATTATATTTTTATTATGCCTGTTTTTAATATATATATGCACAAAAAAAGTATATGAAAAAATAAATACAGTATATAATAGAAATGTCAGTTATCGGCCAGTGCTGTCATTAAGAGCGAGTTGATAATTATTATTTCAACTGATTTGTTCGAAAGCACAAGCATTTGGAAAAGAAAGGATTGACTGAATCATTATTTCAATTGATTCGTTCAAAAGAACTGATTCATTTAGTAACGAAACAAGTGGCTGACTTTATGAATGCGAGTCAGTGAATCATTCACTCAACCGATTTGTTCAAACAAGAGTCTTTCAAAAAATAAACAAGTGAGCGAGCCACTGAATCACACACTCCCAAAACTTTAATAAAAATATGTGTGGATCTTTCTTCCTCAAAAATATGCATGTAAAAACATAACGTTTAGATAAAACTATTGCATATAGAGTATCGTGACATGAAATATCACAAAACTTTGTAAGGACTGCTGGATCTGGATCAGTCTACATGGGTAAGCGTTAGACGGGATGACAGAGGAGCTGGTGTCAGCACTCCTGACGGCTTTAATTCACATCCCAAATCAAACATGAATTATTGAGCCGCAGGGGCTGATGATGGACAGAGGAGACGGCAGTGAGTGAGCGGTTCGGACAGCGCCGGTCCTTAGTGGACCTGAACAAATGGACACGACCGCCTGGTGTCAGTCGGGACAGGAAGTGAGCGGCTACTCTGAGTGAGTTGCCAAAAAACTTTTGGACTACATTACTACACACTAAAACTTAACTGAATCATTGTGATGAACAGAGACTTTTAAAAAAGTAGTTTTTAAGGTACTTCAATAAAATAAAAAGCTGTGCACCACAAAATAATAGCTAAAAAATTAACTGTTTTATGAACAAATACACTTTTAAACTGAATCAAAACACTGATTGCGCTGTAAATGAGTCATTTAAGCCGGTTCCTTTTAGTGAATCAAAACATACAGTGTAGTACGATTCACAAAAAATGAGTCATTTAAGTCTGTTCCATTTAGTGAATCAAAACATGCTAAACTGATTGCACTGAATGATTCATAGTGAATCAAAAACATACAGTGCTATCAGCGTAGTATGATTCACACAAAATGAATCATTTAAACTGGTTTCTTTTAGTAAATCAAAACAATGTAGAGCAATTCATGCAAAATAATAGAGTCATTTAAACCAGTTCCTTTTAGTGAATCAAAACATACTATACTGATTCCGCTGTACGATTCACACAAAATGAATCATTTAAACTGGTTCCTTTTGGTGAATCAAAACATGCTAAACTGATTGCACTGTGCGATTCATAGTGAATCAAAAACATACAGTGCTATCAGTATAGTATGATTCACAGAAAATGAGTCATTTAAACCAGTTGCTTTTAGTGAATCAAAACGTACTATACTGATTCTGCTGTACGATTCACACAAAATGAATCATTTAAACTGGTTCCTTTTGGTGAATCAAAACATGCTAAACTGATTGCACTGTGCGATTCATAGTGAATCAAAACATACTATACTGATTCTGCTGTACGATTCACTTAAAATAAATCATTTAAACTGGTTCCTTTTGGTGAATCAAAACATGCTACACTGATTGCACTGTACGATTTATAGTGAATCAAAAACATACAGTGCTATCAGTATAGTATGATTCACAGAAAATGAGTCATTTAAACCAGTTCCTTTTAGTAAATAAAAACAGTATAGTGCGATTCACACAAAATGAATAATTTAAACCGGTTCTTTTTAGTGAATCAAAACATACTACACTGATTGCCCTGTACGATTCACACAAAATGAATCATTTAAACTGGTTCCTTTTAGTGAATCAAAACATGCTACACTGATTGCACTGTACGATTCATAGTGAATCAAAAACATACAGTGCTATCAGTATAGTATGATTCACACAAAATGAGTCATTTAAACCAGTTCCTTTTAGTAAATCAAAACAGTGTAGTATGATTCACACAAAATGAATAATTTAAACCGGTTCTTTTTAGTGAATCAAAACATACTACACAGATTGCCCTGTACGATTCACCCAAAATGAGTCATTTAAACCGGTTCTTTTTAGTGAATCAAAACATACTACACTGATTGCCCTGTACGATTCACACAAAATGAATCATTTAAACTGGTTCCTTTTGGTGAATCAAAACATGCTAAACTGATTGCACTGTGCGATTCATAGTGAATCAAAAACATACAGTGCTATCAGTATAGTATGATTCACAGAAAATGAGTCATTTAAACCAGTTCCTTTTAGTAAATAAAAACAGTATAGTGCGATTCACGCAAAATGAATAATTTAAACCGGTTCTTTTTAGTGAATCAAAACATACTACACTGATTGCCCTGTACGATTCACACAAAATGAATCATTTAAACTGGTTCCTTTTAGTGAATCAAAACATGCTACACTGATTGCACTGTACGATTCATAGTGAATCAAAAACATACAGTGCTATCAGTATAGTATGATTCACACAAAATGAGTCATTTAAACCAGTTCCTTTTAGTAAATCAAAACAGTGTAGTATGATTCACACAAAATGAATAATTTAAACCGGTTCTTTTTAGTGAATCAAAACATACTACACAGATTGCCCTGTACGATTCACCCAAAATGAGTCATTTAAACCGGTTCTTTTTAGTGAATCAAAACATACTACACTGATTGCCCTGTACGATTCACACAAAATGAATCATTTAAACTGGTTCCTTTTGGTGAATCAAAACATGCTAAACTGATTGCACTGTGCGATTCATAGTGAATCAAAAACATACAGTGCTATCAGTATAGTATGATTCACAGAAAATGAGTCATTTAAACCAGTTCCTTTTAGTAAATAAAAACAGTATAGTGCGATTCACACAAAATGAATAATTTAAACCGGTTCTTTTTAGTGAATCAAAACATACTACACAGATTGCCCTGTACGATTCACCCAAAATGAGTCATTTAAACTGGTTCTTTTTAGTGAATCGAAAACATACAGTGCAACCAGTATATTATATATATATTTTTTGAGCCGGCCCTTTAAATGAGCCATTCAAAACAATAATCACAAGCTCACAAGCTAGTGTTTTAGTATACTTCACTTGTTATTGGTCGTGTTATTTATTATATCTGTTAAATAAATAGAAAATGAAACTTCATAGTTTTGGGTCCCAATGTTAAATATGTCAAATTAATATTTTTGTAATGTCCAAACGTTTCCCAGTATAAGCAACAGCATTGAAATGGATGTGTAAGTTCAAAAAACTGCTCAAATGAATTAGAACCGAATCAAATTCAAAGAGACTGAATCAAATCAGGAAATCCATCCTTTCTAGTTCTAGGTCTAGTTCTTACCAGCAGGGTCAGAGGTCACAGGGCTGACTGTGGGAAGGTTGGCGGCCCAAAATGCAAACAGAGTAGCCTGAGGTGAGCTGACAAACAAGTACACGCAACCGAATACTGAACAGCCCTCGCTCCGCGGGGAGAGAGATGCTGCGTCACGTCAAACCTCAGCAAATATGAGATGAAAAGTGTGTGATGCTGTCGGGAGGGCAAGATGGAGACGCCGGAGGAGATAAAGCGATTCGAGCCAAATCTTGACAATGGGAGATCCCAGCGCAGATGTACGCGAGCGCGGCTATTAAGAACGGATTATTAAATCACCACAGATGGAAATGAAAATGCTGATTCCAGGCAAACGCAACAATCACTTTGCCAGCTCCCACATACGGCCCTGAAAGCTCAAATTCATCTTTCGACAGAGTCAAAAAAAAGCTGGAGAAAGAGACGGCAGCGCTGGGGGCAAAGAACAGGACAAGGTTAAAACTAACATCATGCTTTTCTTTCCTCCGAATCCTTTCGCCTCACAAATATAAGTCGCACACTAAACAAATCTAAAGAGGAAAACGTCTGGTCGAACACATGCAGGACTGACTTTATTATCATAATAACTAGTCAACTAACAAAAATATGTTTAAAGAACGTTCTGCCAATGTTCATATTAAGTTATGAAAACGTTATTTCTGAACGTTCTTCTGAATAAATATGTATTTATTGTTTATTAAAATTATATAAGTTTATCAATGCATAAATGTAATTTCATTTTTGCCTGCAAGAACGTTCAAAACGTCATTTTTTTTTATGTTTTTCTTGGTCATGCAAACGTTACGGAAACATTCCATTTTAGAATTTTGCTAACATTGTATGAACGTTACTTTTAAATGTTTTCTGAACATTCTGAAACAAGTAGTAGAATTTTAGAAGAAAAGAAGAAGTAGTAGAAAAACGTTAGATGAACGTCCAACTAAAAAGTTTCAGAAAAGATAAATGAATGTATAAATAACGTTTTGAGAACGTTTGAAGACAAGATCACTTTAAATGAACGAATTATTAATGTTACTGGAAGAGCGTTTGTTCATAACTTTGAGGGAACGTTCTGAGAACATTACGTTACCTGTGTAGTTTGCTTCCTAATGTAGTTGTCTAATAATCCTGCCATTGTATATTATGAACAACTTTTTTGCTATACGTGCCAGTGGCCGGTGACTTAAGAAAACTTACCAGCAATATATATTTTTTACCAACCATGAAATTTTAGATACCAGTGAAAATTCACAATTCTCTATTCCAATTTCGATACCACAGCTAAAACTACTATCTAACTAATATAAATTTAAAACATTATTAAAGACAAGTATCAAGTAGTTTTCAGGTAGAGACACTGAATAAGATAATCAAATTTAAAATAACACTGCATAGTCTTCACTGTATAAAATAACAGATTAATCCATAATAAAGTTCAATCAAGTGCAGGGAGTGATGTTTTCCTGTGTCCTTTGTTGTTTGATTAACATTAAAAACAGCAGAAATATTAGGCTGCTGTCACTTTAAAAGCGAATGCACTGATCCAATAAACACATGCGTTCTTTCTCTACCGTTTACATTCACTTAAGCCATAACCGACTATGTTTACTATGTTTCTCGCCAAGACGGACATTTCTTGACATAATTTAGTGTGAATTTCACACTAAATTAGTGTCATTCATGTTCGTTCACGTTCTCAAAACATTACAATGTTAGAACTCATGAAAATGTTACCGGCCAACTGGCAACTGACACCGTTTCATATACTCGCCAACACCGACTTTTACTCGCATTTGGCGCTTGACGAGCAGCGTTTACCATACATTGATTTCAATATCAACACTGACCGAAAATACATTTAAACTTATGATAATAAAAAAAGGTCGTGTTTTGCACCATTGCTGTCAAACAAACTAAAAATTCGCAAAAGAATGTCTGTTTGTGCTGTGCTAAGAAGTGCGCACTTCGCTCACGCGATCAGCTCCGCGTCTCACTTCACAGTGAATGAATGCAGTGAACTCCATCTCTGTATTAGGGGTGTGCACAAATAGTTGAATATTCGAATATTCAACCTATAATTAATATTCGAAAAATAAAAATACTATTCGAATTTTACTATGTTGCTTTGCTGGCCGTAAATGCAGTGAATCCATGATAAATCCTGAGCACTAAAACTCGCAGTTATAACTAAATGCACCGGGTGGCGCTGTGGAGCGTGTTTAACAATTTTATTTAATTTGATCGTCACATCATGTTGTCGTCTGCCTCGCGAAGTTTGGAATTACTTGGATGAAAATTATCTTACACAATTGAATTACTTTTGATCAAATTAATTAATGAAACAGAGTTATAATATCACCACCATAATGAGAAAGCACATGAAATCAAAACACCCGTCGAATGAGGAAAGACAGCTGTCCATTAACTTACTGCATTCACGATAGGTAAGTGCAGCTGTAACCCGAATGAGCCGATAAGAACTTATCTGATAGCAAAATGATTTTGAGACATATGTTTCCTTTAAGTTTCGTCGAAGAAGAGTGTATTCGAGTGTATTATGAACGTTTTGTACGATAACTGGCGCTGTATAAGCGTTTTTCCCGTTCACGCTGCTTGAGCTTAAATTTTTTTGTTCTTTATATATAGTATTTTTTTTTTTTGCTTACACATTTTGTTTAATGCTTTGAACTAAAAGAAAAGCTTAGAAAGCTTGTTGTGCATGTTGCCTAATCGTAAGCTTGTTCAGAAATGGTTACAAAATCTTGATGAATTTAAAAAAAAATAATGTCCTTTTCATTAACCTCATTTAAATAAACGAATATTTGAATATTCGTTTTTTACGAGCCCAAATATTCGAATACAGTGTTTTGGAAAAATGCCCATCCCTACTCTGTATGTGCTCAGTTTAGCGTGCATTTGGGAACATAGGGGGCAACAGTTATGCATTATTTTCATATTTGCATATTTGATGATTACAGCATTTCACAAGATTTGTAATGAAACGCTTTTGAAAAATTATCCTAGATCAGAGTGAAGTATCCATAATATCTCCATTATACCACTAGGCTTTTTGTACTTGGTTTCAAGCCATACTGTATAATTCATTTTTTTTTAATGTTTGATCTAGAGATACATGTTTGTAAACTTGTTTTCCGCCAAAATAAAAGCTTGACTGCAGTTTGTCAAAATAAAAGCTCACGTGTTTTTCTTTTTCAAGTATAGAAACGAATTGTGAAAGTTTCATTTATTTTTCAGTGCATTTGTTTTACAATATATGGACTGTCATGGGAATATAGACAATAGAATGTAGACTGTGACACTATATCACAACTCAAAGAGGGTTGAGTCTTTACAGTCCTCCTGTAATCAATAATTGAATCCCTTAAAACTCATCTTTGACCTTCATGCCTTAAAATTGCTTGAATGTAACTCTACCCTCTTGCTTCATTTAGTATACGCGGATTTATTAATATGCAAATTAGCCCCGCCTCCACTCACTCGCATGAGCTCAGAGATCCACTCGGTCAACTTACTGAGGTAAACGCTGCACAATGGTGTCGCTTTTTACAACGTCGGACACATAACAGTAATTAATATGATTAGCCTTTTGCTTGACTATGTTATCAAAGAGCTAATATGTGTTGCTAATGTTACACGACTCCCTTGCTTTAGAGCGGTCATAGATAATAATATGCTAAAACCCGCCGGCACGTTGACGTGATTGGTTACAAGGCATGTAAGATGTGATGTAAGAAACTCCAGTGATTTCAAACCACATTTTTGAAACAAAATACTCAGCAATGGTGCTGACTTATGAATTTGCACATGGTTTGTCTTAAAGTATATTAAAAACACCACATAGACATATAAACAACATTAAAAACTTGATTTTCACCACTGGGGGTCTTTAAAGTTCAGGTACAAGTCAAAGCACGCTTTTTTTTATTCAATTTGCACGCTGAATATGGGTTGGAGCTCTTGATTTTGAGCTCTCAAAGATTGTTAAATTTAACTTTAAAACGTACAAAATTTGTAGTATGTACTTTAAAATGTACAAAAGTCCCTAGAGGGACCGAGGTTTCAGAAAATCCTGTGGGAAACACTGGCGAGTGTTAATTTTAGGCCCTGATTATGAATATTGTTGGCTCTTTGACAAATTGCTTTTGTTCCTCTTTTGCAAGTTGCTTCAGATAAAAGCGTCTGCTAAATGCATAAATGTAAATAATAACCTAAACAAACTAAAATAATCAATCCCAGTCCTGGGTCGATTATCAAACGTTTTCAGAGTATAGTTGTGATGAATGTTGTTCATCTTAACTCTGTAAACCACTGCCAGCTGCAATACGCAAATGGAAATGTGAATATAAGTGCATTAACTAATGAAAAAGTGTCGTTCTTGAATTCAAATGTGATTAAATTCACATCGCTCGTCTGATCAGGCCTAAAGATGCGTATTATCATACGGCTACGCCCCATCCGTCACATCAAGCTAATTTTTGAGTGTAATTGCCTGACGCTGTAATTAATTTTGACTGAAGCGTGTACTATTTTTGCACAGAAAACCTCATGAATTGTTTCTGCCGTGTACTTGCTGACTAAGATTAATAACGCTGAACTTTACAGCAATGCTTTATGGATGTGGGAGACAGACCTAATTGAATAGAAGCAGATCAGCTGCAAAAGTTTCCCCAAGAGAAAAATGATCCTAGATCTGTTCTGTGCCATAATATCTCCATTATATCAACTAGGCTTATGTTTTATAGTCCTATTTTATTAAAAGCAGATTAATGCATTATTTTGTACTTGGTTTCAAGCCATATATACTGTATAATTCATGATTTTTCTCAATTAAATTCTTTAGGTTTGAAATGGAGCTACATATAGGCGGAATTTCATAACACTGATTAAATCTCAAGGTTTTTAATGTACTGTGTGAGAAAAGACATAAATATCTGATTAAATGAATTATCAAATGCCTTCAAAATGTAGAAATACCCTAAAATATGACATAATATTTGTATTAATGTAAAAATAATATCATGTAACTAACTAAATGGAAAAAAAAGTGTTGTGGTGGAAACATGCTATATACACCACGATACTCCAATGTGGAAAAATAATATTGTACTGCAATAGTAAATGTGCAAAAGAACAGGGTATTACCATAGTACGGTTATAATAATGATACAAAGATGATATGGGATGGTAACACCATGTGCAATTTGGCAATTATATATTTACCATGGTACTGAATGGTATTCATATTCATGTGTAACAACAACAACAAAAAAATGAACAAAACATGCATATTCTACTAAACGATTAGGTACTTCAAAGATACCTTGGTACTACCATAGTAAATATCCAACAAACATGGTACTTTTTACTACTTTTCTGTCAAAACAGAAGCTTTAAGCAAATACAACTAGTAATCTTGACTGCATTAAGTTTAGATTCAATTTTTAGATTCTATATGACCGAATAAATTAAAGTTTGTCAGATATTTAGTTCGTATTCTGCGTAAAATAACTGATATTTCGTCTTTACTCACGTATATGCTGTTCAAAACGCTTTACATATCTAAGCCCCCCTCAGATATTTCTTGACAGCGATTAAAATGCAATATAAAATGTAAAGACTCACCTGTCTGGTCTTAAGTGTAATCTGTGAGGAGATTCGCCTCCTCTGTGTCTGACGCGAAACTTGGGCGCGTTTAACCACTGCGCGTTCACGCTGCCGCTCCACAGAGAGCGCGCGACCTGCTCTTAAAGAGCCCGCACGCACCACAGAAACCAATCACAGTGGAGAATGGAGGGATTTCTCTCATTATTATTTACAGAGGTTGAGTTTGTTTCTTGCAGGGTGAATGTGGTAGTATTTTATAAATACATGATCATTAAAGGATTAGTTCACTTTCAAATGAAAATTTCCTGATAATTTACTCACCCCCATGTCATCCAAGATGTTCATGTCTTTCTTTCTTCAGTCAAAAAGAAATGAAGGTTTTTGATGAAAACATTCCAGGATTTTTCTCCATATAATGGACTTCAATGGTTGAAGGTCAAAATTACAGTTTCAGTACAGCTTCAAAGCGTTCTACACGATTCCAGACGAGGAATAAGGGTCTTATCTAGAGAAACCATCACTCATTTTCTAAAAAAAAATTACAATTTTATACATTTTAACCATAAATGCTCATCTTGAACTAGCTCTCTTCTTCTTCTTCTCTATTATAATTCCGGCAGTGTAGACACTGCTAAGTGTATTAGTGTATCCTCAGGTCAAAGTTTGAACTAATTGTTATATACTTGCACTAGCATATTGTATATTACAATTTAGTTCAAACTTTGACCTGTGGAGGGCAGTAATACACTTAGCAGTGTCTACACTGCCGGAATTCTAATAGAGAAGAAGAAGAGAGCTAGTTCAAGATGAGCATTTATGGTTAAAATGTATAAAATTGTAATTTTTTTTTTAGAAAATGAGTGATGGTTTCTCTAGATAAGACCCTTATTTCTCGTCTGGGATCGTGTCTAACGCTTTGAAGCTGCACTGAAACTGTAATTTTGACCTTCAACTGTTTGGAGTCCATTGAAGTCCACTATATGGAGAATAATCCTGGAATGTTTTCATCAAAAACCTTAATTTCTTTTCGACTGATGAAAGAAAGACATGAACATCTTGGATGACATGGGGGTGAGTAAATTATCAGGAAATTTTAATTTGAAAGTGAACTAATCCTTTAATAAGTCGTGAACAAATCGAATGATTAACAGGTCAATGAAAAATGCTATTTATTTTAGTAAATATATAAGTTAAAGGGTTAGTTCACCCAAAAATGAAAATTCTGTCATTTATTACTCATCCTCATGCCGTTTCACACCCGTAAGACCTTCGTTAATGATTCGACACAAAAGATTCGTAACGTTCCGAATCTTCATGAAGCAGTGTTTTGAAATTGGCCATCACTATAGAAGTCGTTATTTTGTTTTTTTGGCGCACCAAAAATATTCTCGTCGCTTTATAATATTAATATTGAACCACTGTACTCACATGAACTGATTTAAATATGTTTTTAGTACATTAATGGATCTTGAGCGGGGAAATGTCATTGCTGGCTATGCAGGCCTCACTGAGCCATCGGATTTCATCAAAAATATCTTAATTTGTGTTCTGAAGATGAACGAAGGTCTTACGGGTGTGGAACGGCATAAGGGTGAGTAATTAATGACATTATTTTCATTTTTGGGTGAACTAACCCTTTAAGATTAATAATCTGAATGTTCTATATATTATTTTTATAACTACCCTATAAATGAATATCAAATATTAATTTAACATATGACCTATAATATATAGAGATATAGAAATATTTGTAATATTTAATACATGTTTTATTTTTTTTGGCAGTTTCAACCACAGATGTTTTTTCAACAGCAAAAAATAAAATCTATTAACTAAATGTAAAGAGTCAGCATCAGAGGTTCGTGTGAAGTGTCATGAAAATTATGTTTTGACTGCTCAGAAATAACAACATAACACGTCCCCCTGTGATCAGTGTGGCCCCCCATCTGTTCATGACAGCATCGGCCATCTGTTGCCAACCACATCCACCCAATTACATAACATGGATCTTTCCTAAATGACTAAATTTAACCAAACGTGATGCAAACAAAACACAGTGAGATCAAAGAAACGGTGTCAAACAAACTAGGTTAGAAAAAAGCATATAAATGAGTGTCACTAATATCTCTTTTTCTGGAAAGATTCCATGGATTTTAAAGGTTCTTCATGGAAACATCAATGCCAATGAAGAACCTTTATTTTTAAGAGTGTGTGTTGATTGTTTTTCCTCATGTTTCCAGTTTGACCGAAGGCCCTTAGAATCTATAAGTCTTAACCTTTCAGAACTTATTCCCAGCACATCGAATCACCCAACCGAAGGTGGCGACTCGGCCATCTGCGCCACCTGCTGCCCTCTACGCCACACTCTGCCAGTCCTCACTTGTGCCAAGAATGTGGACGCCTGCCTCTCCCGCAGGTCACGGTGTCCGCAGACAGCATGATTTATCTCAGAAACCCTCATGGAAACGGTCTGTAAGGAGGTGTATTGGCAAGCTTGCAACTAATCTCCTTAAATTACCTTGTCAGTTTGTCTTGTCGTTCATTTTTCTCTGATACCGTTAAATATACAAATTACTCGAGCGCTAATTAACAGCTTCGCATATATCTCCCAAACCTGTCATGTAAGTGGATGTATGTTATTTTTTCTGAGGAGAGATCAGAATGTTCTTTACTGAAAGTCGCTGACAAGCCAGATGGGAAATGATTCATTAGGCATATAATTCAAAGTTTAATTTCCACTGGGTCAAAGTCCAACTAAAAACAACTTTTCAGACATGTACAATTGACCCTTCGCAAAGACCCGCCACCCTTAGTTACTTGTCCGGCAAGCTGTGGCGCTGTCACGCCACACAGAGTGAAAAATACATTGTGAAGCAAAGAGGATACTGACAACACGTCGACAGACAAGACAGAGCAGGTTACTTAGGATATTAAACAAAGTCCCAGCTTTCAAACTGTGTAATTTTTTAATGCGTCGTGACAGATTGCTGTAGCGCCTCACCTCAAGAGGCTCATGAACCGATCATCTCTTCCTACTAGTTAATTTATAGCATCAAATAAACATGAATGAACATCAGAAGGAATGTTGTTTCAAACGCGGAAAGATGTAAATACACGCCATTTTTCAAGTTCAAGTCCACCAAGGTTAATCTTCTAACTCCTGACTGCTTTGTCGGACAAAATGGCGGATTCGGCGTTATGACTGGTTAGATCGCTTGTCAATCAAACTCCCAGCGAAGGGTCAATTCGTACCAAAGACTATAGAATAACACAAGACGTGTCACTCGTATTGTTTTGAATGGGAGAAAGTGTAACACGCAATATGGCGGAATAAGTCCCGCCTTCTAAATAAGAGCCAATCGCCGACTGGTAAAGTCATCGCGTCACTTCAGCGACCGTTAGAATCACCGGTTTCTATAGAAACAGTCAGACGCGCGCCTCCAAAGGGACGCGCATTTAGGTCTGCGCATGCGCATTAGCTTGATCCAGCCTGAAAAATACAGTTTTTGTTGTTGTCATGATTCGAGCGTTTAGAAACTAAATTTTGTTGTTGTTAGATTTCATTGGTGATTTCAAATATGAAATTTAATCGTTAGGTTGGCGAACAGTTTTGGAGAATTTGATGTTTCCCCATTCAAAGAGATTGCATGATGCCCAGGATGCCCGAGAGGCGTTTCAAAGATGGCCGCCGAGTGAAATGACTTGTCTTAAAGGGACTTTGTTCGTACTGCCGCCCTTAACACTTTCTCCAACAAGCGGATGCTATGAGACCTGTTTTTTCGGATACTCACACAAATAACATTAACTCTTATATTTATACAGTTGATTTTATATGAATTCTTTCACCCAGCTCACCTGCAAGGATGGCTTAAAATGATGCCAGAAGTTGTGTGTGTGTGTGTGTGAGAGAGAGAGAGATCGAATCAATAATCTTGATAATGAGATCCGTGGGGCGTCATTACCGCACATGCCCCTTCTACCGTAACAAGCGCAAAGCACACCTCATTAACCTTTACAGTTCTCTCCTTTTCTTCAAGATATGTACAGTATCTGGGTTTATACATTTCTTTTAAAAGGTGGAATCTGTTAAATGGAAAAAAAAGTAACATCGCAGTTCTTTCTCCTGACAATTAAAGCCAGTGTGTAACTTAGTGAGACTGTCAGCCATATCGCTCTCTGTGACTTACTGTTCAGATGATGAGGGCTGGACCAGACCGTGCTGACAGGAGAAAGGAAGGCGCCTCTGGGTTACTTCCTCTGCATGTGAGCTGCGGGAAATAATGAACTATAAACAACTCAATCACCTCCTTTTCTTCTTATTTTATTTTACGCAGATGTTTGACAGCCTCGCCCTTTCTAAATGTGTTGACATGTTTCAGAAGCTGTTGTCTTAACATTCCCCAAGTTATGAAAAGGTTATTCCAGAATGTTTTCTTAACATTCAAAACATCATTTTTTTTTTTTTTATGTATTAAGAACGTTTTGTCTTGGTTTATGTGAACGATAGAGAAACATTCCATTTTATCATTTTGAAAATGTTATGAAAACTTTATTTCTGAATGTTTTCTGAACGTTCAAAACATCCTTTTTTTTCTTGGTTATGAAAAAATTTGCATTCTCTCAATGTTATGAGAACGTTCATCAAGTAAAAATATCATTGTAAGTATACGTTCCATTAATGTTCTACTCGGAATGTTTTATGATAACATTCAGAAAATATTAATAACATCATTAAGAAGTCCCAAGAATGTTGTTCTATAAGAACATTTTATCTCAACATGGCGAGAACGTATATTAGGCTAACTATTAATAACATAAGAACGTTCCATAAACATTATTTTAAGAACGTTTTGTCCTAACATTTACATAACTTTTAAAGAGCGTTAGTGAAAGTTATTGGAACGTTCCCTGTTAGTTGGGCTTCCCTTAGAAAATTCAAAAAAAAAAAAAAAAAATTATATGTAAACTTAAGATTTATGTATTTGAATTGCATATACATTTTCCATCCATTTGGATTACATAGTTTTAACATAAATTAATAAACTAAATGTGATTCATATTTGTAAGTCACACATAAATGAAACAGGTAAGATTTATGTAATTGTATTAATAAACTGAATGTGATTCATATTTGTCAGTCATATGTATAACTGAAACAGGTAAGATTTATCTAATTGTACACAGCAAAACACCCATGTTAAATTAACACTGCCTAGTGTTCATGTGTGTGCACACTACAGAGTTAAGGTACTATTGAAGCAGTGTCAGAGTTAATACGATAATTAAGTGATGATTGAGCATTAGTGATGAACACCTGCTGTTAACAAGCAGAATCACTGAAGGAAAGAGAAACACAAGAACTACAACTGACTTCAGCCACAGTCTTAGATTAAATCAACTGAAGTTAAAAGAATATATTAAATCTCTCAAATTCTGATTAAACAACAGCATTACCAGCTTCACTCATTACTAACCAGATTATAATTCTAAGGCTGTTTCATTAAAATTGTTCTCACAACGTATTATGCAAACATTCCAAAAACATTCTGCATATATTAATAACATCAAGATGTTCTGAGAATGTTGTTCTCTCAATGTTATGAGAACGTTCATGAAGTTTTATGATAACATTATGAAAACATTCAGCAAATTATAATAAAATTATAAGGGCGTTCCAAGAATGTTGTTCTAAGAACGTTTTCTCTCAACATTACAAGAACGTATATTAACAATTAATAACGTTAAAAGAACATTTCGTATACATTCTAAGAATGTTCTGTCCTAACATTTACATAACTTTTAAAGAGCATTAGTGAAAGTTATGGAAACTTTCACTGTTAGCTGGGCTGCCCTTAGAAAATTAACCATGGTTTTACTACAGTAACCTTAGTTTAACTATGACTTTTGTAGTAAAAACAATAAAAAACAAAAAATAAGCCTAACCATGGTTTTACAGCATAGCTTGTATATGGTTTTGTAGTGAGACCATAATAAATGCAAACCAAAATATATTTATGTGTATTGACTATCATGCTGACTCTTCAAATGACCATTCCCTCATGCTGTTAAGTCAGTTTTGTAATTTTGTGTTTAAATGTCAAAAGGTAGGCAACTGGCCCAATATTAGAGTGAGTTTGAACTGAAAATACAACCAGCAAGATGTTGTGGAGAAAATCCAATCTTTGTTTTTGCAAATTCACTCTTCAGGGCACCTGCAGAGCATCTGAACACCTTTAACATTTCTAACACGGGGGTTTCATAACAGCCAGCCAAAGGGCTTCATCCAAAAACACTTCCACGAGTGTCCTGCGGTGTCAATGCCCTGCTGTGTGAAATAGAGTCCCGCTATCTGCTCTGAGCTCGCTGAATTGAGTTGGACTAATGGTCACTCATTTCCCCGCTTCCAGAAGGCCAGCAGGTATCGATCAATATCCCATAGACATCCATCAATCCCAATCTTCCAATGGGAATGGTTTTATTATGAGCGAAACAGCCAGGCGATAAACACATTATGTCTCTCATGACCTTGGGAATTGAGTTTGGAGGATTTATGCGTTGAGCCGCAGAACAAAAACAAGGCGCACGTTTTGAAGCGCGGCTCCATCGAATATGCATAAGATTATTAATATTGCATGAATGCTTAATGGACGCAATACCAGCCCATACCAGCAATAATTTGCTTGGTAATATGTCAAATTAAATTGGGTAGCTCACGTGCTGCAAACATTACGCAAAAGTTTATATCTGTCAAATTTTGGGTCCCTCAATATGAAACACGTGTGCGTCACGACTTGATTAAAACCATCTGAGGGCGTTTCACTCCCCAAACTTTACACAGTCTAGTGAAATAATTCAATGACATTTTCTTCGTCATTAGGGTACAGCGGGGCTAAAAGCGCCGTGGGGCAAAAGGTGCCTTCGATTTTATTTTCCTCTAAACCACTAGATGGCACAAAAACTTGCTGCAGCACTTTCCTAAACATCCATTTTTCAAAATGCACATGCAAATTTGTCTAATCCTTGACGCGATCGCGGGCAGCAACGCAAAGTTGATTCTGAGGTAGTTCTAATATTTGATGTTTTTTTAAATGTTTTTGATTTAAGTAGCAAATGAGAATCTATTAAATTAATATTTGTATTTTCAGACAAAGGTCTTCTTAATGGTTTTCAGTTTTGTTCAAGGTAATTCAAGCAACAGTTTTTCAATAATGGAAGAATATGTAAAAGTATGGTATTTGGGGCAAAAGGCACACTAATTAACATGATAATGAATAGCTGACTGACTTTTCCATTTCTTGACATGACATGGTTAGATTCAGATGGCAAATATCATATTTCAAATTGGGTATCCATCTTAGAGATAATGCCCATATTTAATGAAACAATCATATTTAAAAAAATATATTAATCATATCATAATAAAATATCATTTATTGTTACTACTGTAAATCTATATTAAATAGGCTATTATGGGATCTCCTTCAATACTTTCAGAATCTTTAGCTACTTTTTAAAATAATTTTGTTTCTGAATTTCTGTATTTTTAAAATCTATTTTTATATTTTATTGATTGAGTCTATTCAATTACGTACAAAGATTGACTTTTGTTCCCGAGAGACACGGGATCCCTTGGGTTTAAAGAACACGTTAGGATCTTCTGAACAAAAGATCAAAGTGATTTTATGATTGCAAAGCAGGTCTTTAATTAGCACCAATAGCCCAGGCATTAAAAATTAAAATTAGATCTGCACATTTCATCAGTAATTTAAAGAGAGAGGGCTGATTTTGATATTTTTGTCTGGGTTTTAAATTTCCTCTCTTTTCATATTTTATCCTGGCTTAGCTAAGTTCTCCCCCCTCCTCCTCTTCTCCGTCTTGTTATCTATCATGCGATATGACTTTAATATGCTTTACGGCAGAATTTAGCTCATTTATCATGTAGAGCAGGACCTTGCAGATTTCATAGGCCAGTAAGCGATGCTCATCGCGGGCTGCAGCGACTCTAATGCGACTATTTATCCCAACAGACGCGCCATTGCGCGATCCGTCACTCTATTCATTTACAGAGGCGCACGGACACTTGCACAATCTCAGAAGACATTAATAAAGTCCTGATGACATTTACACCTCAAGTGTGAGCATCAGTTGGGGTAACAAAGGGCAAAGCACTACATAGTTGTTCTAACAGTTTTTAGTCGACTTTAATGTCCAACAGTTGTAAACCTGTACAATTAGCATGCATAATTATTATTTTACACCTTAGTTTTTTTGAGAAAGACTCTGACCAGCCTCGACCCTGCTTAGCTTTATTGGGTGTGCAGTTGCTTTAATGCAAATATTCAAATATGAGGAGCATTTAAACGGATGGTTTATTATGCTTAAGTGCCGGCCTTGACCAACCTGTTTCCATTCCAATAATTGGATGAGCAAGGTTTAATGACAAACTGTGATGTTTGCTTGAAAAAGCCTTGAAAAAGATTTCACTTAAAGTCAATACATTTTTCTAACACATTGCTAACAACTTTCGGCAAGTTTTAGCATGGTTTAGCTCGTTGTTAGCATGTATGATTTATCATTTTGCTAGTATTTTTCTATCATGATTTAACATATTGCTAATGTTTTAATATGTTTACAGCATAATTTAACACATTGCTAACATGTAACACATTTAACATGTTGTTAACATGATTTAACATTTCGATAATGTAACATGTTACTACTAGCATGTTTCTAGTATGATTTAACACATTGCTAGCATGTTTTAACATGTTGGTAGCATGTTTTAACATGTTGCTAGCATGATTTAGCACATTGCTAACATGTTTCTAGCATGATTTAATACATTGCCAACAAGTTTCTAACATGTTTTAACATGATTAGCACATTGATAGCATGTTTTAACATGTTGCTGGCTTGATTTACCACATTGGTAGCATGTTTTAACACATTGCTAACATGTTTCTAGCATGATTTAATACATTGCCAACAAGTTTATAACATGTTTTAGCATGATTAGCACATTGATAGCATGTTTTAACATGTTGCTGGCTTGATTTACCACATTGCTAGCATGTTTTAACACATTGCTAACATGTTTCTAGCATGATTTAATACATTGCCAACATGTTTATAACATGTTTTAATATGATTAGCACATTGCTGGCATGTTTTAACATGTTGCTATCATGATTTAGTATGGTATCAACATTTATCTAGCTTTATTTGACACATTACCAATGTTTTAATATGTTTGTTAGCATTATTTAAATTATGATAACATGATTAACATTGAAAACATGTTGCTAATATGATTTAACACATTGCTAGCCTGTTTTAACACATTGTTAGCATGTTTAGCACATTGTTAACATGTTTTATCATGCTGCTAACATGATTTAGCATTTTGCTAACATGATTAACATGTTAGCATGATTTAACACATATGCTGTTTTTTTAACATGTTGATAACATGGTTTATCACATTGCTAACATTTCTAGCATGATTTATCACATTGCTAACATGGTTTAGCACATTGCTAACATGATTTAACATTTTTTTAACATGATTAACATGTTACTAGCATTTGCTAGCATGATTTAGCACATTGCTAACATGTTTCTAGCATGATTTATCATGATTTTTTCTAGCATAGTTTAACACATTGCTAACATTTCTAAACATGGTTCTATCATTATTTAACATGTTGCTATCATGCCTAACATGTTTTAACACGTTGCTAGCATTATTTAGCACATTGGTAACATGTTTCTAACATGATTTAATACATTGCCAACATGTTTATAACATGTTTTAGCATGATTAGCACATTGCTGGCATGTTTTAACATGTTGCTATCATGATTTAGTATGGTGTCAACATGTATCTAGCATTATTTGACACATTGACAATGTTTTAATGTGTTTGCTAGCATGATTTACATTATGATAACATGATTAACATGTTGCAAACATGTTGCTAATATGATTTAACACATTGCTAGCATGGTTTAGCGCATTGTTAACACGTTTTATCACGCTGCTAACATGATTAACATGTTGTTCGCGTGATTTAACACATTGCTGACATTTTTTAACGTTGCTAACATGGTTTATCACATATTTCTAGCATTATTTATCACATTGCTAACATGATTTAACATTTTTCTAACATGATTATCATGTTACTAGCATTTTGCTAGCATGATTTAACACATTGCTAACATATTTCTAGCAAGATTTATCATGATTTTTTTCTAGCATAGTTTAAAACATTGCTAGCATTTTTAAACATGGTTCTATCATTATTTAGCATGTTGCTATCATGTTTAACATGTTTTAACATGTTGCTAGCTTGAGCACATTGTTTAAAGTTCAGTGTAGCATGTTTCTGCAGATAGATAGATAGAGTTGGTGGCCATAGCTAACGGTTTGGTCTTAAAAGAACCTTAGATCAATTACCCATCATACTGAAAAGTTTCCATTACTAGCATTATTCCAATGAAAACATCTTCATTCTTTTCATCTTCTCAGTGTTCCCTTACTTATCGATAAACACTTGTTCATCCAGTGCTTCAATGAACCACCTCTTGATTTAATGGAACCTGGAGATTCATCATAAAAAAAAAAGTCAATTATTATAGCCGGGCGACGGCGGAGAGAGACTCTTCTGTTACTGTTTTCCCAACCTCCAGCCTTCTGATTTACACCCATAGATTAGCTGTCACTTCCACAGCACAAACAAACGCCTGAGAGGGCGTGAGTAACTGCCCTGGGGGTAGATGGGAGGATATATAGTGCTGAACTGGGCATGCTCACAGCTACACCCACTTCCCACAAGGTTTGCCACCCCATTAGGCTTGTTTTCCAGACACTCAAGCCTAATTTCCTGCTTCTTGGATCAGGCTGTTCCTGGAGTCGTCTAATGCAATCTCAGAGTTCCTCAGGGATTTTCAGAACAGGCTCGATGCAAAACAAAACGCTCACACACCACCCATAGTAGCTCATTTTAACTTTAAACTACTTTTAATTGAGTAGCTATATACCTTCATTGCCGTTCTCTCTAGTTTTTATTAGTAGCTTAGCTTGCAGTCTAGCTAACTATAACCCGGATCACAAAAAATAAAACGTTTACTAATGTTCTTGGTAAGTTATGAAAACATTATTTTGTATTTTTTCTTGGTTATGAAGGGAACATTCCATTTTATCACTCTTAAATCATTATGAGAACGTTACGTTTGAATGTTTTCTAAACATTCCGAAACAAGTGGTAACATTTAAAAAACGTTCGGTGAAAGATGTATGAATAATGTTTTTGTGCTAAAGTTTTGAGAACATTGTTAAAAACTTTGAATGAACGTTCTATCAACGTTAATGGAATGATGTTTATTTATCCACCTTATTCCAATGCCCCATGACGCTTTGCTCGAAATATAGGTGTAACTTCCGTTAAGCTGTAAACAGTCAGTGAAAGCCTCACTCTATGAACGCAATAGGGTCTAATATGTTTTTTTTTTTTTTTAAACTGGGTACAATGAGATGACATTATTCTACTCACCCTTCAACCAACGAACATTAAAAGGACATTTAAAAGCGTAAAAGCATCAACATTCTTTCCACAGCAATAATGGACGGGTTAAATATAACTAACGATATATATCTATATTATGTATGTTGCCTTAATAAAAAAAAAAAAAAATATGAATTTCAGCATTGCATGATACTATTTCAAAGTGATTTCCATCATTTTTACAGATAATAAATTGTATTTACCTGTGAAAACAAACCTGGAAAGAGGAGAAAAACGAGAGATTCTTCGTGCATTCCAGTGAATTATTAATGGGATATATCGTAAATTGTATTGGGAGAACAGACCACAAATGTGCAGTATATGTTGTCCTTTTTTCATACTATTACAGCGGTATGCAAAGGGACAAAAGGAAATAATCACGAGGATAGAAAGCAGCGGCTGAAGAGCTCTTGCCTTAGATATTCTTGTTATAACGTGTCACGTTAAAATACTGAGCGTTACGTTATTCTCATGATGTCTGAAAATAAAACATGGAAGAAAAATTGACAGCTCATTCAGTCAAACTGACGGATAAGAATTATTTGTAAGGCAACGTTATGATTTGAAACGATTAGTTTCAGTCTTTTTAAATGGAAGTTTCCCAAACCGGAAGTGCAACCCATAATTCAAAACGCAGTAGGCTAGTCAGGAATAAGGTGGATAACTTTGAGAGACCCTTGGCAGAATGTTAGCCGAAGTTCTGAAAATGTTACCTTTTCTGATCTTGACAAAAGGTCTCTCACGGTTCCATATTTGCCAACTGTTTTGTGATAGAAGTAAGATTTGGACTGAAATGTATCAATTTGTAACAGGAGAATGCATTAAAAAAAAGTTCAATAGAATGTCGGTGACACCCGGTGGCTCTTTTTGGTACAGCGCCTAAACGAAATCTCATGGGAACATTAATTTTTGTGATATCAACTTCAAATTTGGAACACAACTTGGTTAGACATATGGCTTTCATTAGAGTCAAATATATTTGATAAAATATATGTTTTATATGAAATATATTTAGTACAGTACATTTGATTTACAGTAAATTTTACATACTTTAATTTTTTTTTAATTCAAGTGAATTCAACAAGTGCTTTCACAGTGTTTTCTTTAAAACAAGACCAAACTTAGGTCTGTACTCCAAAGCATTGTTGAATTATAATCATTCACACAATCAAGTTTGGATAGTGCATTTTCATGTCTATTTTCAAAAATGGGAGTGACACTTTTATTCAACACTTTTTTGGGCCGAAATAATTATTTTTATAATATAATATAATATTTATTTTAATAAGCTCTGTAAAAAGCCATATTTTCCCTCTTGTTTTAAGAGTGTGAAGTTAACAAATGCTCAATTATCATATTGTTTAAAAATGAAATATGTTGTTTTTTGAAGTACAAAGCAAACTTGTGAAAATCGCAGAGATGCCAGCGATCAAGATATGCAAGTTACACGAGGATAAACATCCACTTTTAAGAAAATAAAATGCCTTCATGAGTCAAAGTTCCTTCATTTTATGATAATAAATCTTGCTTAGTAAACATTTCCTGAGATAAGCGTGTATGTACTGAAGAAACTGTACTGCAAATGTTAAAGTACAGACCATTGAATTCAAAGTAAAACATCTATTTGCAATCGTCTTGAGGAAGTGTTCCCATGCTGATGACAGTTTCGACAACCTAAGACATTGTTTGCGTGGTTTTATGGCTGAAGTTGAATTTACACCAGCAGAAATCACCCGCAGCCTAAAGCCCTGACAGAAACGAGTCGTCCTCCGCATTAAACCCGTGACAAATTGCTGTCCTGAAAGCCACTAACAGGAGAACCGCAGGCAGAGGACTTACTGATCAATAGAAACCGGATTTGCCATTGTTTTCGTCCTCCAAAACACAGTCATAGATCCTCATAAAGAATCTGCCTTTGGGATGGGGCGATTGTCCATTTCATTTCGAGCGAGAATACGCCAACACAGCCCTAGATGACCTGCTCATGAGGAGATCGTATGCCGCTTCACAGTGGACACTGCTGAAATATCCATTGATTTGCCACTAATTTGCTGTCTTTGAGTAATCGCACGCTTCCTTGACCTCTGACCTTCCGTAAATATGTGCAAGAAGCTTAAATCAGACTAATTGCTTAGTAAAGTAACAACATGACACATGATTTGAGTCGTTACATGCCATCGAAAACAATTATTTGCTTTCTGCGGTACACAAAATGACTCGCGTTAACAGCCTAAAGGTCTAGTAAATGAGCACTGGCGGGGTCTCATTAGCAAGCCATTAACTGAATGCCAATAATGCAGCTCATTTGCATATGTAAATGAGTGTGCCTGTGTGTTTGCGAGTGTATGTTCCTGACAGGTCTGTGAAGAGGGTTTGTTTAGACGTGTGCAGTAATACAACCAGAGCACACTGTGTGAACATTGTATCCCACAGTGCAGTGCACTTGACCTTCCATTTCTAGTATAACAAAGGGAATGTGTGCATGCATAAAAATGTAACTTTTGCTCGTTCAATCAAATATTGTGTCAAAAAGGAGTTGAAATTGCATTTAATACTGCTTCGGGTTCATTTGTATCACTGGAAATGCAAGGCCACAGTATACATACTACATAAGTATAGTAAAAATAGTATGGTAGTATGCAATTCTGAACCAGTATTTAACTGTACAGCCAAAAATCAAGATATTTTTAAACAATATTTGATTAAAAATGGAGAGGTCACAGTTTACATACTATGCATACTACATACTGCAGGAAAAGTATAGTCATAGTATACATAATAGTATGGTATACTGCTATTCTGAACCGGCATATAAACAAACAGCCAAAAGTCAAGACATTAACAAACAAAATTTGTTTAAAAATGTCAGGTCACAGTATTTGTACTATACATACTACATACTGCACTGCAGGAATAGTATGTAGTACTAGTCACAGTATACAAAATACTGCTATTCTGAACCAGCATTTAAATATACAAGCAAAAGTCAAGACATTTTTAAACAACATTTGCTCAAAATGGCAGGTCACAATATACATACTACATACTGAAAGAATAGTATGTACAGCAGTACTAGTATACATAATAGCCAAAAGTCAAGACATTAACAAATAAAATGTTATTAAAAGTGGCAGGTCACGGAATTTGTACTATACTTACTATATACTGCAAGAATAGTATGTAGTACTAGTCACAGTATGCATAATGGTATGCTAGAATGTTATTCTGATACAGTATTTAATCATAAAGCCAAAAGTCAAGACATTTTTGAAACAAAATTTGCTCAAAAATGGCAGGTCACAGTATACATAGTACATACTGCAAGAACAGTACAGTAGTATACATAATAGTATAGTAGTATGCTATTCAGAACAGCATTTAAACAAACAGCCAAAAGTCAACATTAACAAACACAATTTTCTTAAAAGTGGCAGGTCACAGTATGTGTACTATAAATACTATATACTGCAAGAATAGTATGTAGTACTAGTCACAAGTTGCATCCCAAATGACGCACTATACACTATACACTACTACTCGCACTATTTATACTTAAAAACGTCATAAAATAGTGCATAAGTACGCGAATTGGGACGCACCTACAGTATGCATAATAGTATTCTAGAATGCTATTCTGATCCAGTATTTAATCATAAAGCCAAAAGTCAAGACATTAACAAACAAAATTTGCTTACAAATGGCAGATCACAGTATACATAGTACATACTGCAAGAACAGTATGTAGTACTAGTCACAGTATACATAATAGTACAGAAGAATGCTATTCTGAACCAGCATTTAAACATAATAGAAGCAAAAGTCAAGACATTTTTAAACAAAATTTGCTCAAAAATGGCAGGTCACAGTATTCATACTACATACTGAAAGAACAGTACAGTAGTACTAGTCACAATATACATAATAGTATAGTAGTATGCTATTCTATAACAGCCAAAAGTCAAGACAATAACAAACAAATTTGGTTGTGTTTATACTATACATACTGCATACTGCAGGAATAGTATGTAGTACTAGTTACAGTATACATAATAGTATGGTATACTGCTATTCTGAACCAGCATTTAAACAGCCAAAAGTCATGACATTAAAAAAATCTGCTCAAAAATGGAAGGCCACAGTATACATAGTACATACTGCAAGAACAGTATGCAGTATTAATCACAGTATACATAATAGTATGGAAGAATGCTATTCTGAACCAGCATCAAACAGCCAAGAATCAAGACATTTTTAAACAAAATTTGCTCAGAAATGGCAGGTCACAGTATTCATACTACATACTGAAAGAATAGTATGTACAGTAGTACTAATATACATAATAAAATAGTAGTATGCTATTCTGCATATGATTTGCTTAAAAATGGCAGGCCATTTATACTATACAAACTACACATACTACAAGAATAGTATGTATGTAATCCTAATCACAGTATACATAACAGAATGGTTGAATGCTATTCTGAACCAGTATTAAAACAAATTTTGCTTGTAGTGTCTTATATATTTTAGAATAATACTATCTCATGTTCTGAGGTGGATGTTGTATATTTTCTATAGGCTTGACAGGTCAGAACATACTATCCATCTGCAGATGTAGGAAAACTTCAGCACATGTGCAAACCTCAGCCCAGGAGATCCATCACCAAACAGATGCGCTTGTCACGGGATGAATGAATGGATGAACGAATCGGAAAGCCTGTGTATCAGGCTTCCTCCACGTTTCCAGAGCCCAGGCAATAAATCTGACCATGTCAAAACGGCGCACCCACGTTCTTGGACAAGCTCTGCACGTTGGTGAGAATCAACCCACAGAAACCTGAAGAGATATTACATAACAGCATTTTTTCACTCCAAAAAGCCAAATACTGCCAGAAATTCTGGTAAATTAGCTGTGAAAGTGAACTAGCAGTGTACATTCAAGTGCTACAGCTGTTATACGTTGACAGAAACACCAGTTTTCTGTCAAAGTTCAAATTATAACTTGCCAAACTAAGCTATTCAATTAAAATTGTCAAACAACCCTTTAAACAGTAGTTAGCCACACTTACTGTTCAAGCGATTTACAAAACATGCTAATTGCAATAATGCTACAAACAAAAGCTAGCTATGTATCTTCATTGCAGTTAGCTAATTTTTGTAAGTAGCTATATTTACCTTAATTTACACCTTAATTTCAGTTAGCTAGTTTTTGTAAGTAGCTATTTACACCTTAATTTCAGTTAGCTAGTTTTTGTAAGTAGCTATTTACACCTTAATTTCAGTTAGCTAGTTTTTGCAAGTAGCTATATAAACCTTAATTTAAAGTAGCTAGTTTTTGTAAGTAGCTATATACATCTTAATTTCAGTTAGCTAGTTTTTGTAAGTAGCTATTTACATCTTAATTTCAGTTAGCTAGTTTTTGCAAGTAGCTATATACACCTTAATTTCAGTTAGCTAGTTTTTGTAAGTAGCTATTTACACCTTAATTTCAGTTAGCTAGTTTTTGCAAGTAGCTATATAAACCTTAATTTCAAGTAGCTAGTTTTTGTAAGTAGCTATATACATCTTAATTTCAGTTAGCTAGTTTTTGTAAGTAGCTATTTACATCTTAATTTCAGTTAGCTAGTTTTTGCAAGTAGCTATATACACCTTAATTTCAGTTAGGTAGTTTTTGTAAGTAGCTATTTACACCTTAATTTCAGTTAGCTAGTTTTGGCAAGTAGCTATATAAACCTTAATTTCAAGTAGCTAGTTTTTGTAAGTAGCTATATACATCTTAATTTCAGTTAGCTAGTTTTTGTAAGTAGCTATTTACATCGTAATTTCAGTTAGCTAGTTTTTGCAAGTAGCTATTTACACCTTAATTTCAGTTAGCTAGTTTTTGTAAGTAGCTATTTACATCTTAATTTCAGTTAGCTAGTTTTGGCAAGTAGCTATATAAACCTTAATTTCAAGTAGCTAGTTTTTGTAAGTAGCTATATACATCTTAATTTCAGTTAGCTAGTTTTTGTAAGTAGCTATTTACATCTTAATTTCAGTTAGCTAGTTTTTGCAAGTAGCTATTTACACCTTAATTTCAGTTAGCTAGTTTTTGTAAGTAGCTATTTACATCTTAATTTCAGTTAGCTAGTTTTTGCAAGTAGCTATATACACCTTAATTTCAGTTAGCTAGTTTTTGTAAGTAGCTATTTACACCTTAATTTCAGTTAGCTAGTTTTTGCAAGTAGCTATATAAACCTTAATTTCAAGTAGCTAGTTTTTGTAAGTAGCTATATACATCTTAATTTCAGTTAGCTAGTTTTTGTAAGTAGCTATTTACAACTTAATTTCAGTTAGCTAGTTTTTGCAAGTAGCTATTTACACCTTAATTTCAGTTAGCTAGTTTTTGTAAGAAGCTATTTACACCTTAATTTCAGTTAGCTAGTTTTTGCAAGTAGCTATATAAACCTTAATTTCAAGTAGCTAGTTTTTGTAAGTAGCTATATACATC
Organism: Megalobrama amblycephala; assembly: GCF_018812025.1. NCBI lineage: Eukaryota > Metazoa > Chordata > Actinopteri > Cypriniformes > Xenocyprididae > Megalobrama > Megalobrama amblycephala. The sequence continues at coordinate 5,480,950 of NC_063045.1, read as the reverse complement.
TTAATTTCAGTTAGCTAGTTTTTGTAAGTAGCTATTTACACCTTAATTTCAGTTAGCTAGTTTTTGTAAGTAGCTATTTACACCTTAATTTCAGTTAGCTAGTTTTTGTAAGTAGCTATTTACACCTTAATTTCAGTTAGCTAGTTTTTGCAAGTAGCTATATAAACCTTAATTTCAAGTAGCTAGTTTTTGTAAGTAGCTATATACATCTTAATTTCAGTTAGCTAGTTTTTGTAAGTAGCTATTTACATCTTAATTTCAGTTAGCTAGTTTTTGCAAGTAGCTATTTACACCTTAATTTCAGTTAGCTAGTTTTCGCAAGTAGCTATACACCTTAATTTCAGTTAGCTAGTTTTTGGAAGTAGCTATAGACACCTTAATTTCAGTTAGCTAATTTCAGTTAGCTAGTTTTTGCAAGTACAATTTCAGTTAGCTAGTTTTTGCAAGTAGCTATATATACCTTAATTTCAGTTAGCTAATTTCAGTTAGCTAGTTTTCGCAAGTAGCTATACACCTTAATTTCAGTTAGCTAGTTTTTTGGAAGTAGCTATAGACACCTTAATTTCAGTTAGCTAAGTTCAGTTAGCTAGTTTTTGCAAGTACAATTTCAGTTAGCTAGTTTTTGGAAGTAGCTATAGACACCTTAATTTCAGTTAGTTAGTTTTTGCAAGTAGCTATATACACCTTAATTTCAGTTAGCTAGTTTTTGCAAGTAGCTATATACACCTTAATTTCAGTTAGCTAATTTCAGTTAGCTAGTTTTTGCAAGTACAATTTCAGTTAGCTAGTTTTTGCAAGTAGCTATATACACCTTAATTTCAGTTAGCTAATTTCAGTTAGCTAGTTTTTGCAAGTAGCTATACATCTTAATTTCAGTTACCTAATTTTTGCAAGTAGCTATATACAGCTTAATTTCAGTTAGCTAATTTTTGCAAGTAGCTATATACACCTTAATTTCAGTTAGCTAGTTTTTGCAAGTAGCTATACATCTTAATTTCAGTTAGCTAATTTTTGCAAGTAGCTATATACAGCTTAATTTCAGTTAGCTAATTTCAGTTAGCTAGTTTTTCCAAGTACAATTTCAGTTAGCTAGTTTTTGCAAGTAGCTATATACACCTTAATTTCAGTTAGCTAGTTTTTGCAAGTAGCTATACATCTTAATTTCAGTTAGCTAGTTTTTGCAAGTAGCTATATACACCTTAATTTCAGTTAGCTAATTTCAGTTAGCTAGTTTTTGCAAGTACAATTTCAGTTAGCTAGTTTTTGCAAGTAGCTATATACACCTTAATTTCAGTTAGCTAATTTCAGTTAGCTAGTTTTTGCAAGTAGCTATACATCTTAATTTCAGTTAGCTAATTTTTGCAAGTAGCTATATACACCTTAATTTCAGTTAGCTAGTTTTTGCAAGTAGCTATACACCTTAATTTCAGTTAGCTAGTTTTTGCAAGTAGCTATACATCTTAATTTCAGTTAGCTAGTTTTTGCAAGTAGCTATATACACCTTAATTTCAGTTAGCTAATTTCAGTTAGCTAGTTTTTGCAAGTACAATTTCAGTTAGCTAGTTTTTGCAAGTAGCTATATACACCTTAATTTCAGTTAGCTAATTTCAGTTAGCTAGTTTTTGCAAGTAGCTATACATCTTAATTTCAGTTAGCTAATTTTTGCAAGTAGCTATATACACCTTAATTTCAGTTAGCTAGTTTCAGTTAGCTAGTTTTTGCAAGTAGCTATACATCTTAATTTCAGTTAGCTAATTTTTGCAAGTAGCTATATACAGCTTAATTTCAGTTAGCTAATTTTTGCAAGTAGCTATATACACCTTAATTTCAGTTAGCTAGTTTTTGCAAGTAGCTATACAGCTTAATTTCAGTTAGCTAATTTTTGCAAGTAGCTATATACACCTTAATTTCAGTTAGCTAGTTTTTGCAAGTATAATTTCAGTTAGCTAGTTTTTGCAAGTAACAAATGTACCATTGCAGTTAGGACTACAGGCTATTTTAAACTACTTTAAATGGAATAGCTATGTATCTTATTGGCAGTTATCTAGTTTTTTCCTAGTAGCCTACAGTGTAGCTAACTGCTTTTTACATGATTCTGTTCTAACTTACTGTATATATTGGCAACAGTTTACTAAAAACAGTATGGATTAGCATTTCAAACACTATGATATGTGATTATTAGGCATTTTTAGCTCAATTTTGTGCAATATCGCCTTTTAGCAAGACAATAAAATGAGTGAAATAAATCAGCATATTAGCACATCTTTCATAGTGAGTGGTGAAGCATGGAATAGTTTTAATATACATTTCACGTTTTTGATCCAGATAATAAAGGTCTACAACAACCAGCAACTCATTTTTATACGAACGATATTCTACATACTGTCATTTTTGAAGACGACCTGCTATTTTAGCCTCACATGAGGCGGAAATTAATAAAAGACTATTTGATGGCTTAATAAATTCTTCGAACTCTCCCAAACACTCCGGAAGGAGAAAACATTAAGGCCGACCTTAAAGATGCAATCTGTAATTGATAAAACTACACAGCCAAATCTTTAATAAATATGTCGAACTGCCATTGGCGGCCTGTCAGTTGCAACAAGTCCAGGCTGTATCTGGGTTTAAGACGCCTGGGGAGATCTGGTTATCTTCAGATTCAATCCAATATAAATAAAGTACTTTTATTATAATTATTATTAAACATGGTTACTGATAGCTGTGTAGAATGGCACTTGATAACCACTCAACATATTCCTTACTGAACAGTTAGACAGACAGTACACACAAACAAAAATGAGTCTTTCAGTCTTTCAGACTGATGGGGTTTCGGTCCAATGGCGTGAGTCCAACCGTCGGCCATTTTGGCTCAAACACGAACAACCCTGCGGCTTAGTCAGAGTTCCTGAAAGGGCTCTGAAAGAAGCCAGTGGGGGCGTGGTTATGTAAAACAAGCAGATGTGTGTGTGGCCACGCCCCCTGAGTCCCCTTGTAGAACCATCTTTACAGGATCTGCTCAGTACTGGATGCAGAGATGTCTAGAAGTCTCCATGCAGCGTAGGGGTTCAACTCGTCCTGATCTCGACACAACGCCCAAACGTACATCATCCTCAGAACCTTTTCCTGTGAAACAAGCAAACGCAATGAATGGTTGTTTTTGGCGGCCTGTTTTAATTTTAGTTTTAGTCTAGTCTTTGTATCAAGCTGTCATTTTAGTTATTAGTTTTAGTCACGTTCATACTCTTTTTGTTCTAGTCAAGTTTCAGTGGACTAAAAGTCTGAGCATTTTAGTCTTATTTTAGTCAGAATTATCCATGACTATTTTCGTCTAGTTTTAGTCAATGAAAATTGTATTTTAATCTCTTTTTAGTAATGCAATTCTATTTAACCCAGTATAAGTACCTAGTAGTATAGATGAAACCCAAATTCTCTTTTAGCAAACAAGGTTATCTTATTATATTATTGTTACCTTATAGATAATAGCTTTTAATGCCTTCAGATGTCTCTTAACCCTTTAAGACCTGAAGGCTTTTTTTTAAAGTTTTTTTTTTTCTGAACAACATACACAAAAGTAAAGACTCATAACTCCAAAACTGTAGCAAGGAGAGTCAAAAGAGAGGTATCATTTGAACTCTTTTTAAATTTTTAGAAAGTATAAATTACATTTGGACATTTTCATGCTGAGAAAATGCTGATAAAAGACTTAAAATATATATAATTTTTTAAAATAGTTTTTCATTTTTTTATTTGACATGGAATAACTCAGGAAGGCAATAAGATTGGAGAAAAAAATCTTTTTTGGTGATGCTATTGGCTGCATCTGGTTCAAATTTTGTGGTGATAGCATAAAGTATAGTTGAATAAAGTGTTATTCATTTTTTCGCAGCTAGATGGCGCCCACGGGTGGTAAACTCTGGTTTAGAGGCACTTCTCACTCGCGTCTGCGCAGTGCGACCTGATGCAGCCCCTGAAGTGAGACACAGGAAACAGAAATACTGCAAAATAATAATAATAATGCGACTAAATGAGATGAAATAACGTTATAACATTTCGCCTCGTCTTGTTTTGGTCAACGAAAATTAAAAGACATTTTAGCATAGTTTTTATTTTGTAAACCACATTTAGTCTCGTTTTTATTCGTCAACAATATTGCATTATACATTTAATTATAGTCATAGTGACCAGCATTTACGTCGCGTCTCGTCTCGTCTTTGTAAAGGTTCGTTGACGAAAGCAACACTACGTCAGATTTATCCAGACACATGACAGCTGCTTCAGCAGAAGAGCGTTTCTAATATCCACGACTGTCTGAACTCAATGATTCGAGGGCAGCGGACTGCGATAATGAACTACAAACTTCTAATGTAAAAACATCCCTGGAGTGTCGTTACATTTGGCCTTTTAATAGATTTGTACCCGGTGATTTCTGTGAACTGCAGAGTCACGGCGGCTCCGAGTGAGATCATTGGAGGGGTTGCCGGAGGTGAATCTCAACCTTCGACTCGGCACTTAACGACGCTAATGGCTAGGAGTCGTTTGTCATGTGAGCGCTGACTCACCGGGTCTCCCTCCACGACTTCACCCTTCATGTTACGGATGACCATCACTAGTTGAGCCTGGAAGGTGATGATGAGGACGGGACCTTGTTCCATCATCTTCCCCATTGCCAGCTTCAGAGAAAACAAAACCAGAGTTATTTTATGCATCTGGACTTTTAAGAAGAAGAAGATGTCATAATGAAATTTAGATGATCTCATGTCTGATTATTCTGCATTATACGTCCATCAGGACGCTCTGATGGAGTTACTGAGCCATTAAGATGCAGCAGACGGATATTATGTGTCTTTCCTTCAGTACTTACATCAATGTTATCAATGTCCAGGATCTTGGAGTGAAACTGGAGGCCCATGGCTTTGGCCTGCTGGATGGGGTGAGCCAGCTGACTGTACGTCTGAAACCAGAACCAGTGTTAGAGCAACAAGTTTAACACCCAAAATGAAGCCTAGAAAACACCAGAGATGGTTTGTGGGACACTCACGGCCTCGTAGCACCAGTCTTTCAGCACGTCCAGTTCTCCCTGGATCATGGCCTACAAACAGAGCCAATGTTCAGTGTTTTATCGTGGATGTCTTTCGATGTTTCGGAGCGATGTACGCTGGGATTTTTTGTCTCTCACCTCTAGGATGTTGGGAATGATGTCCCTCTCGCACTGCTTGAGGAAGGAATCCTTTTCGAAATTCGGATCCACCTTCAGGATCTCAGTCAGAACCTCAGACATCTCGGTTTTGGAGAATAAACCGCCTGAGAAGAGCAGGGGACAGTTATGATGATGGATGGATGGATCTATCTCTCTATCTATCTCTCTGTCTATCTCTCTGTCTATCTCTCTGTCTATCTCTGTGTCTGTCTATCTATCTATCTACAAACCCGATTCCCAAAAAGTTGGGACACTGTACAAATTGTGAATAAAAACAGAATGCAATGATGTGGAAGTTTCAAATTTCAATATTTTATTCAGAATACAACATAGATGACATATCAAATGTTTAAACTGAGAAAATTTATCATTTTAAGGGAAAAATAAGTTGATTTTAAATTTCATGGCATCAACACATCTCAAAAAAGTTGGGACAAGGCCATGTTTACCACTGTGTGGCATCCCCTCTTCTTTTTATAACAGTCTGCAAATGTCTGGGGACTGAGGAGACAAGTTGCTCAAGTTTAGGAATAGGAATGTTGTCCCATTCTTGTCTAATACAGGCTTCTAGTTGCTCAACTGTCTTTGGTCTTCTTTGTCGCATCTTCCTCTTTATGATGCACCAAATGTTTCTATGGGTGAAAGATCTGGACTGCAGGCTGGCCATATCCTTCTTCTACACAGCCATGATGTTGTAATTGATGCAGTATGTGGTCTGGCATTGTCATGTTGGAAAATGCAAGGTCTTCCCTGAAAGAGACGACGTCTGGGAGCATATGTTGTTCTAGAACTTGGATATACCTTTCAGCATTGATGGTGCCTTTCCAGATGTCTAAGCTGCCCATGCCACACGCACTCATGCAACCCCATACCATCAGAGATGCAGGCTTCTGAACTGAGCGCTGATAACAACTTGGGTTGTCCTCGTCCTCTTTAGTCCGGATGACATGGCATCCCAGTTTTCCAAAAAGAACTTCAAATTTTGATTCGTCTGACCACAGAACAGTTTTCCACTTTGCCACAGTCCATTTTAAATGAGCCTTGGCCCAGAGAAAACGCCTGCGCTTCTGGATCATGTTTAGATATGGCTTCTTTTTTGACCTATAGAGTTTTAGCCGGCAACGGCGAATGGCACGGTGGATTGTGTTCACCGACAATATTTTCTGGAAGTATTCCTGAGCCCATGTTGTGATTTCCATTACAGTAGCATTCCTGTATGTGATGTAGTGCCGTCTAAGGGCCCGAAGATCACGGGCATCCAGTATGGTTTTCTGGCCTTGACCCTTACGCACAGAGATTGTTCCAGATTCTCTGAATCTTTGGATGATATTATGCACTGTAGATGATGATAACTCTTCAAACTCTTTGCAATTTTTCTCTGAGAAACTCCTTTCTGATATTGCTCCACTATTTTTCGCCGCAGCATTGGGGGAATTGGTGATCCTCTGCCCATCTTGACTTCTGAGAGACACTGCCACTCTGAGAGGCTCTTTTTATACCCAATCATGTTGCCAATTGACCTAATAAGTTGCAAATTGGTCCTCCAGCTGTTCCTTATATGTACATTTAACTTTTCCGGCCTCTTATTGCTACCTGTCCCAACTTTTTTGGAATGTGTAGCTCTCATGAAATCCAAAATGAGCCAATATTTGGCATGACATTTCAAAATGTCTCACTTTCAACATTTGATATGTTATCTATATTCTATTGTGAATAAAATATAAGTTTATGAGATTTGTGAATTATTGCATTCCTTTTATATTCTCATTTGTACAGTGTCCCAACTTTTTTGGAATCAGGTTTGTATCTATCTATCTATCTATCTATCTATCTATCTATCTATCTATCTGTCTATCTATGTATCTACCTATCTATCAATCTGTCTGTCTGACTATCTATCTTTCTATCTATCTATCTATCTATCTATCTATCTATCTATCTATCTATCTATCTATCTATCTATCTATCTGTCTGTCTGTCTGTCTGTCTGTCTGTCTGTCTGTCTGTCTGTCAGTCAATCAATCAATCAATCAATCAATCAATCTGTCTCTTTCTGTCTGTTCTATCTATATATCTATCTAATTGTGACTTTATATGTCTTTACTTCTTGTAGTTATTTTTTGACTATTTCTCATAATTGTGACTACCTGTAACTGACTATCTATAAATAATAAAAAGTAAGAGTAAGCATAAACGCAGTGGTGTCTTTACCGATGATGTCGGTCATTTTGTCTGTGACGGCGCGGGACGCTCTGATGAAAGCGTTGTCACTCTCATCATACTTCATCTTCATCTCAAAGAACCCTGGGAGGACAAAAGCGCATGAAGAGACTCAATAACAACACATACTGGCTGTCATTGTGTCAGCACAACAACCCGACACTAAAATGATCATCTCACATCATAGTTTGGGCAACACGGCAGCCTTTCCTCTGGAAAAGATTGTGATCATGAAGCGAACAGAGTCTGAGTCAACGGGCGGTGAGTGCTCGTTACTGAGCATCATTATCACTGCCCTTAACGAGGCTCTAATTGATGCAGTGAACTCTTCAACACCACATAACTACCAACTAACATCCAGAGCCTCTGTGAACATGCAGCTCTCGCCATCTATTGGTCAAACATGTGCACTGCAGCTCAACTCACTGTTAAAAACAACATTGTTGTCCTTGAAGTCCTTCCACTGCTGATACCATTTAGAGTCCTTGTGAAGCACGACACCCATCGCCTCCCTTTAAGAGAGAGAAAACCACTACGTTAAGACGTTATTAACGATTACATGCGATGATTACGATGAACTAGAGCTCATATTTCTATATACTTGATGTATACAATGCCACTTATTTTTCCATTTAATATACAGCAACATTTATTCTTCTTAAAATAAACATTTGCCGTCATATTAGACCTACTCGTTTGCCTCGAAGACTTTGGCTTCAGCGCCTCCTGCCTTGGATGAGAAATCGCTCCTCTTCCTCAGTCTGCTGGGCGGCCGGTACGGGCCGCTCTGTCCGAGTTCACCAATCTCTTTCTTCACGCTCTCGACACCCTGAAAACAACAAATAAAAGAGCTGAATCTATCGGCATATTCAGAACAGGGTCCATTTCATCCACTTTCACAACATCTAAGAAAGACAGAAAACTCATTGCTTATATGATATAAACAGTATTTCTTTGCATGGCAGTAGGGACCTGTGAGATCGCCCGAAACGCTCCGGTCTTTCCCAGTTTTTCTCCACCCTTAGACATCGTCTCTGCTGACTGTTTGGCTGTTTTGGCAGCCTCCTCCACGCCTTCTTTGATCTTCTTTCCGATGTCCGAGCGACCCACCTCTTCCAAACCCTGAGGAGAAACGCACACAATCAGCATTAAAGGATTAGTTCACTTTCAAATTAAAATTTCCTGATAATTTACTCACCCCCATGTCATCCAAGATGTTCATGTCTTTCTTTCTTCAGTCGAAAAGAAATGAAGGTTTTTGATTAAAACATTCCAGGATTTTTCTCCTTATAGTGGACTTCACTGGACTCCAAACGGTTGAAGGTCAAAATTACAGTTTCAGTGCAGCTTCAAAGAGCTTTAAACGATACCAGACGAGGAATAAGGGTCTTATCTAGAGAAACCATCACTCATTTTCTAAAAAAAAAAAGTAAAAATTATATACATTTTAACCATAAATGCTCATCTTGAACTAGCTCTCTTCTTCTTCTCTATTAGAATTCCAGCAATGTAGACACTGATAAGTGTATTACTGCCCTCCACAGGTCAAAGTTTGAACTAAATTGTCATATACAATATGCTAGTGCAAGTATATAACAATTAGTTCAAACTTTGACCTGTGGAGGGCAGTAATACACTTAGCAGTGTCTACACTGGAATTCAAATAGAGAAGAAGAAGAAGAGAGCTAGTTCAAGATGAGCATTTATGGTTAAAATGTATATAATTTTAAATTTTTTTTTAGAAAATGAGTGATGGTTTCTCTAGATAAGACTCTTATTCCTCGTCTGGTATTGTTTAAAGCTCTTTGAAGCTGCACTGAAACTGTAATTTTGACCTTCAACTGTTTGGGCTCCATTGAAGTCCACTATATGGAGAATAATCCTGGAATGTTTTCATCAAAAACCTTAATTTCTTTTCGACTGAAGAAAGAAAGACATGAACATCTTGGATGACATGGGGGTGAGTAAATTATCAGGAAATTTTAATATGAAAGTGAACTAATCCTTTAATCATTATCAGGTCAATCACTGCTTAAATATCAACTACAATATCGCAACATGACATGACTACAACACTGCGCAGTTATGTAAATCACTGCAGTTTAAATAAGTTTTTCCACACAAAATCAGAACAAAATCCAAAAGATTATTTTGCAATGTAATCCTTCACAGAACATCGCAATACTGCAGCCTAAACACTCTGCAGAAACGTAACGTTCAGCACTTATGCAAATGAAAACACTCTGAGTGAATAAATAAATATTAATGTCCTCTGAAATGAAACAAACTGCATGTCAAGTGCTGGAACACCCAGAAATAGCAGTAATTCTCACCTCCTTCACAGTGTCTGATATCGTCCCCAGAGTTTTCTTCAACACCTCAGAGGTTTTGACTGTTTCTGACTCAATGGTTTTCTGAAAGACACCAACAAATACACAATTCAGCACAATTTCACCGGGGACACACGATGCTTTCAGCCATTTCATAATCACAGTAATAGTAGGGCTGTCAAAATTAACATTAACATGCAATGAATTCAAAATCCTTAACACGTTAAAATAATTCAAATAAATGACTGAAGCATGTGAAATTACGTCATTAACATAATTTACGTCACGCACGTCAAGTTTATCTGTGATCAGATCATTTTAAGCGCTCGCGACACACTGATCAGACACATTTCAGTACATTCACGTTGTTTCCACACACATTCAGGATAGTGTTTTTATCTGTCGTGTGTGTATTTCTGTGTTTAGTAATTCTGAATGGATTCGTTTGCTGTAGTAGGCATACAGTATGCCAAGATGGTTGGTTTCCATCTGGTTCGGTATCACTAAAGACTATAGAATAACACAAGACGCGTCACTCGTATTGTTTTGAATGGGAGAAAGTGTAACGCGTAATATGGCGGAATAAGTCCCGCCTTCTAAATAAGAGCCAATCGCCGACTGGTAAAGTCATCGCGTCACTGCAGCAGCCGTTAGAAGCACCGGTTTCTATAGAAACAGTCAGACGCGCGCCTCAGAAGAGACGCGCATTTAGGTCTGCGCATGCGCATTAGCTTGATCCAGCCTAAAAAAATAGTTTTTTTTGTCATGATTCGAGCGTTTGGATAAAACATTTATAAGACAGCTGTTGTCAGATTTCATTGGTGATTTCAAATATGAAATGTAATCGTAAGGTTGGCGAACAGTTTTGGAGAATTTGATGTTTCCCCATTCAAAGAGATAGGGCATGATGCCCAGGATGCCTGAGAGGCGTTTCAAAGATGGCCGCCGAGAGAAATGACTTGTCTTAAAGGGACTTTGCCTAAAGTCATTGAGACAACTTGCCCCAAACTGAGATGTGTGCTAATGTTGGCTAAATCTCAAGGTTCGCTCAACATCGCACGTCAGCTAAAGTATCAAAAGACACGTTATTGTCTCCTCTATGTTGTACACAATAATAATTTTTAACATTCATATCTAACAAAGTTGTATTGCATAAAATTTAAAGTGCAAATTTTTTACTTTTTAAGCCAAAAAATAAGAAAATTGTGCTAAACTCTGATTAGAGCGATCTTGACCACATGTGAACAGGAAGTTGACTATAGAAGAAGTCACCACACAAAGTGGGATTTGCAATGATTAATCGTTAGCAAAATAAAAGTCTGTGTTTACATAGTGTATGTGTGTGTTCTGTGTATAATAATTATGTAAATATAAATACACACATACACGTATACATTTAAGAAATACATGCATGTTTAAATAAATATATATTTATATATAATTTATAGTACATGCAAATATAAATATTTTATATATAAATCTAACATTTTTCTTAAATATATGCATGTATGTGTCTGTATTTATATATACATAACTATTATACACAGACCACACACATATATTATGTAAACACAGACTTTTATTTTGCAAACGATTAATTTTTTTGAGAGAATGCAAAAGCATTTTAAAGTTTTTTTTCTTCCCCATCTCATATTCTTTCTAACACCATGTCCCTTTAGGGGCTCCGTAGAGCACCAGTAATCCAGATTTGGTAATCTGAAAAAGTGTGTATCTGGATCAGAGTGATCTAATCCAATTCTGCTTTGAAGAACCAGCACAAAAGTAAGATGAATTACCTGATCCTGGACAGCAAAACATGGGATTTCCAAATCCAGATCATTTTTGAACAACTGGCCCTTAGTTATTAGTCCTTATTAGTCCTATTAGTTATTAGTCCATTAGTTATTAGTCCTTAGTCCTTTTTTCAAATATATAATAAAAGCTTGCAGAAAATACAGTTGTGAGAATGACCCTTCAATCTTTACTGGATTTAGCAGCTGACAAAATAAACATGTTAAACAAGATGAATGGTGTATGTTTAATTTCACGATAAATGTGTTATTAATCGCGATTAAAGATTTGACAGCTCTAGTTCATATGCAGCATAAAAACACTCATACGTACATATTTCCTCCTGGCTTGCTTGAGCGCCTCGGATTCTTCTAGTTTTTTGGCCTCCTCGCGAAACTTCTTGATGTTCTCCTTCATCTCTTTGTTCTTGCTCAGTTCCTGCTTGAGATTGTCCAGAAACTCTCCCAGGAAGCCCTTCCGACCACCGCCGCCGGACATAAACCTCGCCTGCACATCACATGCATGTGAAAAACATGGTAAAATCCCAAATCTCCCCCCAAAAAAACCACTGACACACCACTCACCTGTGCCGTACTGGCCGCCGGGCCACATATCCTGTACACGTGAGCTCTGTCGTATAATGCTGCATACTGACGAGTGACTAACAGTGCAGAACTTCTCCTGACACACAGCTGAGCACAAAAACATGCATGATAATACAGTAATGTCATATTTATGAAGGGAAAACACCATTTAAACAAGCTCAGATGAGTTATCTGATACTGATGCCCCTTACAAAACATGATATTATTCATGCATTATTCATATTTCATAAGGTATTTCCATGGTACATAACCAAAATCCATGGTAATACCATGGTATTTTATTATTAAGAGATGTAAACACAATAATAAATACCTGCTTGGTGTTTTATTATGATTTAAACATAAATAATGTCATTTTAAAAAAGCTTTATTAGTTATGTTATAATATTTAATGTCCCATCAAGGCCAGAATCATGTTTCATCAGCATGACTAGAGAATCTTTTCACATTTCTGCATTAAACACATTCTAGTTCAGGTGAATCAAACACGCGCTCGTGCTGCTTTAATCGCAAACATTACGCTTATCATGACGGTATTGGTCGCACTGTTGATGAGCGCTTAATAAACTGTTTAAATGAGAAACTCACCTGGTAACACTGACACAAGGAGGCCGCCATCTTGGAAGCGCTGTGAGTGACCCGTTTGGCTGGTGACCTTGCGACGCAATTCCGGGGGAGGAGCGACGTCAGGGAAGCAGCCAATGAACAGTCGCCTGTTCTCTGACGTCTCACTAAGTATGTTTTTTTTTTATTATTATATTGCATGTAATTTATGTACAGCAAAGTACAACTATAAATTACTAAATTTATTATATTGTCTTCGACAATATTTTTGTCTCAGTGGCTTTCTTTTAAGAAATCGTTTAATCATTTAAAGTTTTAATTGTTTATATTTTATACGAATAGATATTTTTGACAATAATTCTTTCTTTTTCTGCATTTTTTTTTGAAAATTGCAATGATTTATTAATCTCTGTAAAGTTTAGTATAGGATTATATTGATATATATATCAATTTGTTAATTGTTTATATTTTATACAAATAGATATTTCTGACAATAATTCTTAAACTGTTAAAATTGCAATGATTTGTTAATCTTTGTAAAGTTTAGTATAGGATTATATTGATATATATATCAATTTGTTAATTGTTTATATTTTATACAATATATATTTCTGACAATAATTCTTAAACTGTTAAAATTGCAATGATTTGTTAATCTTTGTAAAGTTTAGTATAGGATTATATTGATATATATATCAATTTGTTAATTGTTTATATTTTATACAAATAGATATTTCTGACAATAATTCTTTCTTTTTCTGCGTTTTTTGAAAAATTGCAATGATTTATTAATCTTTGTAAAGTTTAGTATAGGATTATATTAATATATAATTCAATTTGTTAATTGTTTATATTTTATACGAATAGATATTTTTGACAATAATTCTTAAAGTGTTAAAATTGCAACGATTTGTTAATCTCTGTAAAGTTTAGTATAGGATATATATATATATATATATATATATATATATATATATATATAAATTTGTTAATTGTTTATATTTTATATGAATAGATATTTCTGACAAAAATTCTTAAAATGTTAAAATTGCAACGATTTGTTAATCTTTGTAAAGTTTAGTATTGGATTATATTAACATATAGAAATACATTTCATAAAGAAATCTTTCATAAAGGCTTATTTTTTATTCAGAAATTAGCACTCAGGCACAGCAAATCAGAATAATTTATCATAGTTTGTCATGAGAAAACATAATTGTAAATAAAACAGTCATATGGTCATGATTTTATTTATTTTATTAAAACAGCTCTTCACCTCACAGTAACACTATAATCATTTGTCTGTCAGTTGAGTTTTTTTGTAGCAAATTTAGAGTTTTAAAAGCAAAATTAACATACAAATTGTTGGAAATTGGGCTTAGCCTCAAATAATAGTAATAATAAAACAATACCTAGAACCATAAACCACCATGGGACATACTAATAGCCCTAATTATGAATTAATACAATTATATTCTTCAAACCCCGCCCCCAAAATCATATCAGCCAACCGGATGTGAGCATGCAAAATGACTGACAGGCAGAGAGTGTTCCGAACGATTAAAACAACAGTTCTGTCATAGAGAAAGATGGGATTTCTCACAACACCTATTTTAACGAAAAAAAGCAGAAGCTTTAAAAGTCAAACTCATCAGCCGAGTTTTTAACATGGTCAATATTCATCGTCGAGTGATTTCCGATCATAACGTTCTGCGCGTTCTCAATGTGGATGCATGATTGTTGCGGCTGCCATGATCCAGGTTGCGTATACATTGCTCCATTAAACGGAGGTGGTGCGGATGCTGTGTGAAACATCTTATTTTGTTGCATTTCGCTTTCTAGTTTCAGTCGCGCTAATTTTTCAGTCTCTCGTTGTAGTTCCGCGTTTCTGGCGTTCTCCTCTCGCAGTCTCTTCTGTTCCTCGTGTAGCTTCTTCTTCCGCTGGCCCATTAGCCAAATCTTCTTTTGATTTGCCACTTTGTCCGGTGTGATGGCCTTCAAGACGTTGCGTTCGAACATTCTGCTTTCATCGAGAAAGACCTTCGTCCTAAGCACCAACGGAAAACTTTCGCGAGACAAGCGGTTTTCGCGAGGTAGCAGCGGAATAACAGAGTTCAGTTTGTGATGGTTTTCCAGCGAATTCACGATCGCTGAATCGGCGGTGGTCTCGCTGAGGTTGGATTTGAAGTTCTGCGTGAGCAGCAGCAGTGTGAACGCCGAGTTCTCGATGGCGTCCTCAATGCATCGCAACGTCGACCTTCCCGGTTGGGCGAAGTCGTCGGAAAACGTCGCGCCAGGCGCGGAGATTATGCTCTCGAGTCTTTCTCTTAGTCTTTGCGCCTCATCCGCATCTTCTGCTTCGTGGAGGATCACGAAGGCGTAAAACGTATCTTCTACGTCGCTTTGGCTTGCTTCCGGAGAGCAAAAACTGTTAGCTTGAGTTGGTGGTTTGAGATCTTTAGCGTTAGCATCATTTGGGCTGGAAGAAAAACTAATATTTGTGCTTTTGGATGTCACAACTTGGGAGCTTCCTTTGGAGTCTACACACTGCTTTGAATTTGTCGCGTGATTGACTTCCGCTGTCTGTAGTTGGTTGTTCCCGCGAATATTCATAGTTGGTCGTCGTAGCTGGTCTTGACTGGTTGTACTTTCACTATTTGTTGGCGTGCGTAAACTCAACGGCTTTGAATCTTTCGTACTGGATTCTGTAGCAGTTGGCGAACTAATTTCCAGACTATATGAACTGCAGACCGAACTTGATTGCTGAGACAGCAAACGGGTATCGTTTCGCTCAGATACATCTGGAGACGTCAGATTGTAAGTTGCAAGTTCGGTGTTGGATTTATCGATAGCATCAGGTCCGCAGACTTGCTTTACTTCCTCCTCGACATCTAAAGATCGCAAACCACACGTTCTGCTCGCCGCAAGAGCCGCGAGGTAGGCTTGATCTCGTAGTGACTTGTCGCACAATCTCTCCTGCACCAAAATGGTGAAAATTCTTGCTATATCCAATAACGTTTTGGCATCTGTTGCCTTAAAACCGCCAATATGGCCGCCGTTCAAACGTTCTCCATGCATTTTGAGCATTTCGGCCAAGTAGCTTCCAATGCTGCTGTCGCTGTTAGCAGTTAGCTTAGCATACGCCTCGCTGTTCCGCTTCAGGAGAATCAAGCACATGCCGTGCACCAGCTCCTCGGGCCGTTCGCGGCCCATTTTGAAGGTCAGGCTGAACCATCGCTCCTGCGCAGCCTGGGAGAGGATCTCAAACACCTTAGCGAGATTCGCGAATTGCTCTTCTGCCATTGTTTACGCAAGTGCGGGCGATCATACGTGAATATGTGCTCTCATATGACATGTTCACGTCATTCCATTCAATCTGAAGTCACTCAGGTGAACATGAGGTCCTGAAAGATTAAAGACAAAGTGAAAGTTGATTATGAGTCTATTTGAATATTTCAATATTGATAACAATATTTTATAGACTATCAAAGCATTTTACATTTGAATTAAACGTATGCATCTTTCATTCACCAGAGATATTATAAATCAATATGTATGAATAATAAAATAATTAAAAAAAATCCTAATTAAGTGTTTAATGACTCATTGACAGTTTTCTTTAAAGAGCTTAAAGAATAGAGAGAGAAAGTCCAATATGGCTGTCAGCCACAATGTTGCTAAGTCTGCGGTTTTCCCGTGGTTTACTAGTTTTGGACAGTGTTGCCAAGTCTGTGGTTTTCCTGCGGAATTGGGTTACTTTTACACTGTTGCCGTGGGTTGTTTTTCATGTCCGCGGGTTGAAGCGATAACGCGATAACATGATATTTAGCCCCTGGAATGCAAATTTTACCAGAGGAACCCCACCAAAAACGCGAATTTTGCCCCCCGAAACGCGATTTTTACTGTGGGACCCCCACTGATATACGATTGGGCTAGTTTTGAGTAGCAATTGGGCGGGTTTTGGGCTAGTTTTGAGTAGCAGTTGGGTGGGATTTTCCACGATGTAGTAGTTTTGGGCTAGTTTTGAGTAGGAATTGGGCGGGTTTTGTTGTGAAAACCTGGCAACCCTGGTCAGCCATAACATTGACCAAATAATTCATAAATAAATACTACATACCCAGGTAACAGAAGGTTCCCAGAACTTAAGCTAACGATGTGGCAAGGTTCTCTCAAAGTTATGAGCAAAGTGTCTGCACCGATGGCCTCATGGGCAGCGCGCCGACATGTAGCGCCAATACACTTCAGGCGACCCGAGTTTGGGTCCCGGCTCGTGGTCCTTTCCCGATCCCGTCCCCCTCTCTCTCTCCCACTTCGCTTCCTGTCTAACCGCTGTTCTATCATAGTAAAGGCAAAAACGCCAAAAATAAATCTTAAAAAAAAAAAGAAGTTATGAACAAAGTTCTTCCAGTAAAGTTATTTGGTCTTTAAATTATGTTCTCAAAACATTAGCACAAAAACATTATTTATAAGTCGTTCATGGAATGTTATTACCTTAAACGTTTTAATTGCACATTCATCTAATGTTTTTTTAGCGCAACTACTTCAAAAATAACATTCCCATAATGTTTGAAGAGTGATAAAATGGACTACATTAGCATAACCACAAACATTTAAAACTGGACATTTTGAACGTTCAAAGAACATTCAGAAATACTTATTTTTAATAAGTATTTTAATGGCCGAATTCAAAACACTGCTTCAGGAAGATTTGGAGCGTAATGAATCAGCTTATCGAATCAGCGGTTCAGAGCACCAAAGTCACGTGATTTCAGCAGTTTGACACGCGATCCGAATCATGATTCGACACGCCAATTCATAACGCTCCGATGCTTCCTGAAACAGTGTTTTGAAATCGGCCATCACTATATTTAGTCGTTATTTTGTTTATTTTGGCACTAATTATTTTATTATTAATACTGAACCACTGTACTCACATAAACTGATTTAAATATGTTTTTAGTACATTAATTGATCTTGAGAGAGGAAATGTCATTGCTCCCTATGCAGGCCTCACTGAGCCATCGGATTTCAACAAAAAATATCTTAATTTGTGTTCTGAAGATTAATGAAGGTCTTACGGGTGTGGAACAGCATGAGGGTAAGTAATTAATGACATTATTTTCATTTTTGGGTGAACTAACCTTTTAATGACTCATTGACGGTTTTCTTTAAAGAGCTTAAAGCTTAGAGAAATAAGTCCTAAATGGCTGTCAGCCACAGTGTCGTTAAGTTTTCCCGCGGTTTAGGGGTTGGGCTAGTTTTGAGTAGCAAATGGGCGGGTTTTGTTGTGAAAACCTGGCAACCCTGGCCAGCCATGAAGTTGACCAAATAATTATAATAAATAAGCATACATACCCAGGTAACAGTGAGCGTTCTCAGAACTTTAGCTTACGATGTGGCAATGTTCTCTCAAAGTTATGAACAAAGATCCAGTAAAGTTATCTGGTCTTTAATGTTCTCAAAACATTAGCACAAAAACATTATTTAAGTCATTCATGTTATTACCTATTATAGTAGGACGTTCATCTAACGTTTTTTAACGTTACTACTTCAAAAATAACGTTTAAAGAGTGATAAAATGGACTACGTTAGCATAACCACGAACATTTAAAACGTTTTGAACGTTCAAAGAACATTCAGAAAACGTTTTTTAATACATAACTTAAAGGGATCGTTATAGCGAAACGTTCTTAGAGCATTTTTGTTAGCTATCGATTCATAATATTATAAAGAAACACAAAGTGCGTGTTTCTTACCTTTGTAATAGTTCTGCATTAATCCAGAAGCAGGAAGAAACAAACAGACATTCACACTTTCGCAAAAGAAACAGTGAATCTGTAGAAATTGATTGATTATCAAACACAAAGACGCTTATTTTCCCGGTTGTTTTACATCTAAAGCATTAAATGACACACTGATGTTTTTAAAACTGAATGTTTTTCGCTTTCTCTGTAATGCGGAAGAAGGTAAACAGCGTGTGGACTTTGCAGTGCTTCACTAGTTTAAGATGACCAAAAGATGGCAGTAAAAATTACTGGAATAATTTACACTAATGGTCTTGCATAAAAAGACCTGTTGATCTAGTATAACAAACATACTTTTACGTTATTTAGCATACATTTAAAAGTATGTATGACTCATAGATTAAAAGTCCCATTTTATTTGCATTTTTTTTTTTAAAGAGGCTTTTTAAAATTTGTTCTTGTAAGTACAAATATACTGATTGTGTATTAACAATGGGGAATAATCATGACTTTTAATATCCATATTTGAAAAACAAAACTTTTTTATTTTAAGATTCAAGATTAAAAACAGGAATGTTTTCATAAATCACTGAATTAGTCACTTGTAATAAACGAATCAGCGATTAAATATTATTTCTACATTATTTATAAATAAATAATTCTCTTAAGTATGCTCTTATTATATAAATAGGCCACCCCAAATAGCGCGAGATTACAGCTGAGCGGAGGAGCCAAGCATGTGCGATAACGAGAGCAGGGTTTCGCGCGCTGAGCCTAAGTTCCGGCAACGCGCGTAAGTGACGCGCAGCCCAACCAATCAGCGAGCTGATTATAACTTCTTTCCGCCAATCAGGAGCGAGCCGTGCCCGCGGCAGGAGGGGAAACACGTTGTTGAACACTTTTATTGATTCGAGCCCCAGTTTCAGTGCGTTTCGCGGCAGAATTGAACTGTAACAAAAAGTGCAACATTTTCACACTTTTTTCGCATTTATTGAATTAAAATCACGTCTTCTGTTTCCAAGAAGAAGATTACAGGTAAAGAGCTGCATTTAAAATCTCTTTCGGTTTATATTTAAATGTATTGTCTGTTAAACCATGCGCACGCGCCTTATTATACTGTATACATTCTAGTAAATTTGCATATTTATCTCGTGTATGTTAATATTTGGATAACTCATAGCGTTTTAAAATGTTTCTATCTTTGCATGTTACATTAATTTATTTATCAGCCTCAGACCCGAAATTAAGTCTAAATATCCTTAATTGTGTGTTTAATTGGATTTTTTGCCATTAAATTACTCAAAATGTTCCATATTAATGTTTTGTATGCTGAAATAAGTAACCATAACAAACCAAAACAAGCCCATAAGAGACAGGAAAGTGTTTGTGAAGGTCTAACTCGAGTAATGCAGGATTTAACAATGGGGTACTGTTGTAAAAATCACTTTTATACCATTAAAATGATAAATGTTTAATAATTTGACACAAATTTTGTTATTCTTAATTTAGATTTGACATTTAGGGGTCTGTTTTTGATACAAGACCACCCACATCATGGCCAACACACAACCCCTCATTTAAATGAACGCGATTTGCGCGATTTTCCCGTTTAAACGGGTTGATTTCTACAAATGAACATAAAATAACTAGACTCGTATATGAAGTTTATCTCATCCCAACTTCCTGTTGTTTTTTTTAAGTCGACAAGATAAAGACTGATGTTATTCCACCCCCTGCAGTACCTTTAAGTGACTGTTAGGGGGCGTTTCCGTCTATTTCCGCCAATAAAAGGCGAGGTTTGGATGTCAACAAGGGTTTATTACTCTATTATACACGATTGCACACATAGGAATGGATAATTAAGTTTTCCCATCCATTTTAATTTGATTCTGGAAAGGTATCATGATAATATCATGTTTTTGGGGCAAGTAATATGGTAATACCATGTTTTTGTGGCATTTACCATGGTAATACCATGTTTTTTGGGGCATTTACCATGGTAATACTGTTTTTTTGGGCAAGTAATATGGTAATACCATGTTTTTTGGGCATTTAGCATGGTAATACCATGGTTTTTTTAGCATTTACCATGGTTACGCTGTGTTTTTTGGCATTTACCATGGTAATACTGTTTTTTTGGGGGCAAGTAATATGGTAATACCATGTTTTTTTTTTGTTTGGACATTTAGCATAGTAACACCATGTTTTTTCAGGCATTTAGCATTGTAATACCATGTTTTGCCATTGGCAGTCTTTGGCGTATCTTTGAAATACCATTTGTACTATGATGTAATCATAGTCTGGGTTTTAAAAATAGTGATCGTAAATTGGAAAACTTATGGAAAATGTTGCTGAAATGGTGTGGGAATGCTTGTAAATCAAAGGATTTTATCATTCACTAGCATCACTTTACCAAGCTAACACCTGTTTTGTAAATGTAACAGGACTCTAATTAAAGCAAGGAAATGTAAATGGTTTCAAAGCAGCTTTACAGAGTATCAGTCTTAAAACCGCCGGAGGAGACGAACGAGGAAAAAGCTGGCCGTGTTGCTCACGTCACTGTGAAACGAACACCTTTTTCCTGCTCGTTTGAAGGTCCTGGCTTCGGGCCATTGTTTGAACTATAAAATAGAAGGCGGGGAACAATCTCACTTTCTGATGTCACTTGTGCCAGGTTTGCCGCCATGTGGATCCAGGTGCGCACTATGGATGGCAAGGAGACCCATCGGGTCGACTCCCTGTCCAAGCTCACCAAGGTGGACGAGCTCCGCGTGAAGATCACCGAACTCTTCAACGTCGAAGCCGAGAGGCAACGACTCTTCTACAGGGGCAAACAGGTGACGTGTGCCATTCGCAAGCTGTTTTAATTACATAGTGTGAAGTCATTTTCAGTCAATAAATGTTTTTACAGAAATAGGATTGGTTATTTAAGCCAAATTGTAAGGTTGAATTGATTTGGACGAGAAACTTTAAGTGAAAAATGGGCGTGGCTTGGACTTATCCTTCAAATTGATTGGATAGTGAAAAATTTTCCATTATTTTGTGTTATTTAATATATTCGCAAGAACGAATGTGTAAAAATGGTCAAACCACTTTTTTTACGCAAATAAAACAAATTTGCGTTGATTGCTCGTGAAACAATTCTGGCGCAAATTGTCGTTCGTTGAGCAAATCAAATTTAAAAAATTGTCTCGATTCTACAATAAACATTGTATCTTTTGGCTCCTTCATTAAGTTTGTCTCTTGTATGTTTAAATCATTATGTACAAACTTATTTTATTTTATTGTATATTATTATCAACAATTTTTTTTTTTTTATATATTTAAAAGGACTACATTAAAAATAGTCAAGACCAACTTTATGGTAGCTTGAGAAAGTTTAAGAAGTTTTTACGTTTGGAGGATTTCTTTAAGTTTAAAGCAGTTTTAAGTATTTTTTTTGCTACACCAGGCTCTAAAATCATTTCGAATTTGTGTATATCATTAGTATTTTACACATTTACACAATGACATAACATTGTTTTAATATTTAACATTATTCAACGACACTTTTACAGGGGCGAACAGGTGACGTGTGCCATTCGCAAGCTGTTTTACTAGCTGTTTTACTGTTTTACTGTTTTTTAATGTGTCATTTTCAGTCAATAAATGGTCTTACAGAAATAGTGTTGGTTATTTAGGCCAAATTGTAAGGTTGAATTGACTTTAAGTGAAAAATGGGCGTGGCTTGGACTTATCTTTCAAATTGATTGGATAGTGAAAAATTTGCCATTATTTTGTTAATATATTCGCAAGAACGAATGTGTAAATTGTCAAACTACTTTTTTACGCTAAACAAATTTCCGTTGACTGCTCGTGAAACAATTCTGACGCAAATTGTCGCGTTCGTTAAGCAAATCTAATTTAAAAATTGCCTCGATTCTACAATAAATGTATCGTATCTTTTGGTTCATTCACTAAGTTTGTCCCTTTATATGTTTAAATCATTACCTAAATTTAATAAGTTTAATTTTATATTTTAATATATATTATTATATCATACAACAATTTTTTTTTTTTTTTATATTTAAAATGACTAGATTAAAAAGTTTGTCAAGACCAACTTTATGTTGGCTTCAGAGTTTAAGAAGTTATTTTTTTTTTTTTTTTTTACGATTGGAGGATTTTTCAGTTTTTTTTTTTTTTTTTTTGTTACCCCAGGCTCTAAAATCATTTTTAAAATGTTGAATTTGTGTATATTGTTCGTATTTTACACATTTACACAATGTCATAATGTTGTTTTTAACATTTAATTTTATTTCGTCCACTACTTCTTTGGTCATGGCAGATGGAGGACGGTCACACACTCTTTGACTATAACGTGGGTTTGAACGACATCGTTCAGCTTCTCGTACGGCAGGCGCTCCCGAAGGCGGCTCTACCGAAGGACAAAGAGGCCGAGCTGTCCGACTCGGACTCCGGCTGCGGATCGGCCCAGAGCGAGTCGGATAAGGGATCCACGCACGGCGAGAGCGACGGCCAGAGCGCCGCAACCTCAGGGCAGACCGACGCACCGGACCTCATCGACCCGGGCTTTGGGTTTTACAAGGTGAGATGGGCGGGAAAATGAGCTTCTTATGAATCAAAGCCATTCTTTGAGTAAATTGTTGTACCCGATAAACAAATAAAATGTAAAATTGTCGATTCCACTGTGAACGTCTCGTTGGCTATTTTCTTTCTCACATATTTAAAGTGTTTATCTGCAAACGTGAGCACAAAGTTCAGATTTGTTTAATCAGTCGTAAAGTGTTCATAAAACCATTCTTTGGTGTTTTTAGCCATTTAAGCCTTTTTACGCTTGACACATTTAGTTAATAGAACGCATTTGTTTAATTTGCGCAAATTGCGTTTGATGAATAACTCTTAAACTTAAAAATCGTGTCTTTCCACCATAAACGTCTCGTTGGCCATTTTCTTTTTCACTCATGAAGTTTGTCTATTTGAATTATCCACAAACTTTAATGATTTCAATTGTATAATGAACAAAAAAATTAACGATTAACAATTTTTTTTTTTTATCTTAATGTTAGTGTTGTACAATTTAAATATATTAGAGACTTTTTTTGTTACACTAGTTTCTAAAAATGTCTAATTTGTGAAAATCGGTCAAAGTGTTTGTAAAACCATTCTTTTACGAGAACTAATGCGTGATGTTTGTAAAACCACTTTACGCAAGTTGACACATTCATTTAACAGAACAAATTTGCTTTATTTGCTCATGAAATTGTTCTTGCGCAAATTGTTGCATTCAATATGTAACTTGTATTAAAAATCGTGTAATTTCCACTATAAACGTTTTGTTGGCCATTTTATTTTTTTCCCTCATGACGTTTCTTATATATTTGAATTATCTACAATCTTCAATTATTTCAATTGAATAATGAACAAAGTTAATGATTAACTTAATTTAAATTTTAGTTCAAGTTTAATGCTACAAATATTTGTATAAGTTAAGATTTTTAAGTGTTTGTCGCACGACTATTTTCTTTACTTTTCTAATTCGTTAAATTTGTGTAATCTGCCGTAAAGTGTTCGTAAATCCATTCTTAGGTAAAAATAATGTAATGATGATGTTTGTAAAACAACTTTTTACTCAAGTTGACACATTTTGTGAACAAGGAATTTGCTTTATTTGCTCAAACTATTCTTGCACAAATTGTCACATTCGTTGAGTAACTCAAATTAAACATCGTGTCAATTCCACTATAAACATCTCATTGGCCATTTTTCTTTGTTTGCTGACAAAGTGTCTCGTGTATTTAAATTTATTATCTAAAAAAGGAATTATTTTAATTGCATAATGAACAAAATTTTCATTTTTATTAACTTAATTATTTTTTATATAGTTAAAATGTTTCATGTTTAAATTTATAAAAGATATGTTTTTTTTTTGTTACACTAGTAAAATTGTCTAATCGGTCATAGTGTTCATAAAGCTATTCTTTCGCAAGAACTAATGCATGATGTTTGTAAAACTACTTTTTACGTAAATTGTAGCATTTGATTACCAGAACAAATACGCTTTATTTTCTCATGAAACTATTCTTGTGCAAATTGCTGTGTTTGAGCAAATCATCTTCAAAACGTAACATTTGAACACACTTTTCAGATAAACGAGTTCGTAGATGCTCGAGACTTGAACATGGGCGCCTGGTTCGAGGCTCAGATCGTCAACGTGACGAAAACGGAAAAGACTTCAGGGGAAGATGGAGGAACTGATGGGGATGAGATCATTTACCACGTCAAATATGAGGAGTAAGTCTATTGTAGAGTAAAAACTCATTCACTACAGATATTACACTGATTCTGATCATGAATGTACTGCAAAATAATAAATTTTATCTCGGTTGTAATTGTGATTTGCAGTCTGAATTGAATGAGATCAATTAAAAATATTGTTTACAACAAAATAATGGCAAGAAACTGTTATATTGAGTTCTGGTGAGCTGTACAGTAGTCGGATTCATGAATGAAGGACTCTTGTGTGCCAATTCTTTTAATGAATAGTTCAATAATGAGCTTTAAATGCTGCCCTTTGATTTGTAACATCAGCATCAAGTTATTTTTTTATATTTTGTTTTAATTTAAGTTTTAGTAATTTGCTGGATGTTTTTGACAGTTGTTTTTTTCCTTTGTCTATATATTTTATATATTTGTCATGAACTGTTGAAAAGAAACTGTAAGGTGAGTAAATGTTTGACTTTCTTTTCCAAACAGGAAGAAATTATCTTCAGTTTTCCCTCCAATTCATGCACCTGTTAACATGAAGTTTCAGTCTTCCTTTCATCTGTGTCTTAAACTGTTCATCAAAGGCCATCTGTTTAAACCTCCCGCGCCATCTGAATGTTAATCGCGCGCGTGTGCTCTGTGCAGTTACCCCGAGAACGGCGTGGTGCAGCTGCGCGGGAAAGACGTCCGTCCGCGAGCGCGCACCGTCTACCAGTGGCACCAGCTGGAGGAGGGCATGATTGTGATGGTCAACTACAACCCGGACGAGCCCAAAGAGCGCGGCTACTGGTACGACGCCCAGATCCAGAGGAAGAGGGAGACGCGCACCCAGCGCGAGGTTTACGGCAAGATCCTGCTCGGGTAGGGTCAAGTTTTAGCCTTTAACATCAACTTTGCTTGGTCAAATGGTCAGTTTGTACGTTTCGAATTTGTGTAAAGTTTTCATAAACGCTAGAATGAATGTGTAAAATTTGTTAAACCACTTTTTACGTAAAACAAACTTGCGTTGACTGCTCATGAAACAATTCTTGCACAAATTGTCACATTCATTGAGCAAATCAAATTATGCAATTCATGTTTTTTTGTAAATTTAGTTTAAGGCTATTTTAAAAAAATATTTTTTTGTTACACTAGGCCCTGAAATTAAGGCAAAAAAAGTGTTTTTCTTTCTGTTGGTTTGTTCAAATTTCTTTTATATTTAAATTATCAGCTACAAACTTAAGAATTTTAAATATAATGAAATCTGTTCATTATTCAATTAAAATCATTGTGTTTTATTTACGTCTTTTATTTTTGTTGGTTTACTCAAAAAGTTCCTCTTAAGTTTGTAAATAATTGAAATGTAAGTATTTTAAGTGTGTAGTAAAGATCATTTAGTTTATTTATTTATTTTATAAACAAAACTGTATGATAAAAATATTATAAAACAATTATACAGATTTGTAAATTGAATGTGTAAATTGCTTGTAAAATGTTCATAAAATCGTTCTTGCACAAGAATGAATTTGTAAAATGTTTGTAAAACCACTTTTTACACATTGTTGCATTCAGTAAGTAAAAGCATGTAAGCAAATAAAATCATTCGTAAATTTGTGTTGATGGTCAAATCAAGTGTACATTTCACTATAAATGTCTCGTTGGCCATTTTGTCTGACTGTTTGATCACGAAGTTTGTCCGAAATTTCTACAGGGACGCTGGTGATTCTCTGAACGACTGTCGCATCATGTTTGTGACTGAGATCTACAAGATTGAAGAGCCAGGAAGTTCAGATGGTCAAGGAGCCTCTTCTGACAGCCCTCTCAAGAGTGAGTCTGACTTTAGTACCGAACATACGCTTTGATTTTTACTGTATTCGTCCAATCCAGACTCCATATGTTCAGTGCAAATGTTAAGGTGCCTCGTTTCTGTCAAATCAGGGTCAAACGGACCCGAGTGCAAGGTCTGCAAAGACGACCCGAAGAAGAACTGCCGCGTGTGCAACTGTCACGTGTGTGGCGTGAAGCAGGACCCAGATAAACAGCTGCTGTGCGACGAATGCGACATGGCGTTTCACACCTACTGTCTGAACCCGCCGCTCACCACCATTCCCGAAGACGAGGACTGGTAAATGAGTTTCCATCGTTTGCTCTTCATCTAATACTTTCATCCAAAGCAAAAATAAATGGACTCTTGAAGGATTTGAAACAGTTTGTTAGCTTAAAGTGTTAGCTTTGTGCTCACAAAGTTTCTCTTGCATTAAATTCGTTAACGATAATGAACGTTTGATTACACAATTACAATATTTTAGTTCATTCTCTAAGTTTAAATCATGATCTACAAACTTAATGAATTTTATTTTATACTTTTTTTGTTACAGTAGCCTTTAAAATCGATTGTAAATTGTGTAAATCGTTCGTAAATGCAAAAATTGCGTTTTCCGCTATAAATGTCTGGTTGGCCATTTTCTTTCTGTTGGTTTATGTAGTTTTTTTTTTTTTTTTTTTAACATTTTAAATGATCTAAAAACATAATGATTAATTGTATCATGAACAAAGTTCATTATAATTAGCATCATTATTTATCATGCAATTGTTTATATAATTATTAAAGATTTAAAACAAATATTTAGTTTGTTACTCTGCTTTAAAATCATTTGTAAATTGTTGAATTTGTGTAAATTGCTCGTAAAGTCTTCATAAGCATTCTTGTGCAAAAACAAATGTGTAAAACGGCTGTAAAGTAAAACTGCATTTAGTAAGAACAAATTTGTGTAAATTGCTTGTAAAACCTTTGCGCAAATTGTCTACGAGCAAATGAAAATGAATATTTTGTTTGTAAAATATTTAAATATCGCCACGTGTTCATAAATCATTCTTGCGTAAGAATGAATTTGTAAAACATTGTTCAATTTGTTTAAAATGTTTCGAATCGGTGATTTGGATCTCCTATCAAACGGCTACACTGCTGAAATCACATGACTTTGGCGCTCCTATCCACTGATTCAATTCGTAAAGCTCGAAGCTTCATGAAGCATTGTTTTGAAATCAGCCATCACTAGATATTATAATAATTTTTGTAAAACCACAAGTGTTCAGTTGCTTTTGTATAATGAAAAAGTCCATTGTTTACTAACTTTTTTTTTTTTATCAAACATTTTATACAAGTTTCAAATATATTAAAGATATTTAAAACATGTAGATTTGTTACGCTAAGCTGTAGACTCATTTGTACATTGTTAAATTTGCCTAAATCGCTCGTAAAATGTTCATAAAAGCATTCTTGCGCTAGAATGAATGTGTGAAATGTTTGTAAAATCACTTTTTATGAAAAGTGTCACCTTCAATTAGCAAAATATTCACGTTAATTGATCATGAAGCCATAGCACAAATTGTCAGCAAGCAAATCAAATTAAAAAATGGTCGATTCCACTATAAATGTCTTTTTTCCTTGCAGGTATTGTCCAGAATGCCGTAACGATGCCAGCGAGGTGGTTCTGGCTGGAGAGAAGCTGAAGGAAAGCAAGAAAAAGGCCAAGATGGCGTCTGCAAGCTCTTCCAGTCAGAGGGACTGGGGGAAGGTGCGTTTCAGCTCAACAAGTTCGCTAAGAGACATCAGATTCGTTAAGATGAAGTGTGTTTATGAGCGTGGTGACTTGTTTTGTAGGGTATGGCGTGTGTCGGCCGCACCAAACAGTGCACCATCGTTCCCTCCAACCATTACGGGCCCGTTCCTGGAGTTCCAGTGGGAACGCTGTGGAAGTTCAGAGTGCAGGTGGGCATCTCTGATACACTCGAGTTTGTTTTGATTTAATTTTTTAAATGATTTTGATTTTAATTTTTCTAAAATTTTAATTCAAATAATTATTATAGTTTCCATCATTAAAGCTTTTTTTTTCATTATCTAAACCATTTATATCTACAAAATTAATCAAATTGTATAATTAACTATTAGAAAAGTTAGTGTTTTATTACTCTAGGCTGTGAATGAATTTGTAGCAGTAAGTGAAGAGATGTCATATCGATCATAAGTTTATGGAGTACCACAAGGCTCAGTACGAGGACCGTTGATTTTCACTCTATATATGCCACCCTTGGGAGATATCATTAGGAAACGTGATGTTAGTTTTCACTGTTACACTGATACTCTGCTCCACTCCCTGGCGGATGAATACATGGTGGATATTAACATGATTTTGTGTTGGTCAGGTGAGCGAATCGGGCGTCCACAGGCCTCACGTCGCAGGGATTCACGGCAGAAGTAACGACGGCGCTTATTCTCTGGTGCTCGCCGGAGGCTATGAAGATGATGTGGTATGTGTGCGAACACTCTCTCCAAACCATCCTTCAGGAAGTCCTTCCCTTTGTTTACCTGTGGTGGTGTTTTTTTCATTCCAGGACGATGGTAATGAGTTCACCTACACGGGCTCCGGGGGTCGCGACCTGTCTGGGAACAAGAGAACGGCCGAGCAGTCCTGCGATCAGAAGCTCACCAACATGAACAGGTCAGAAACGTAGTCCTGCATGTTCAAGACAACAAACTTAATGATGAAAATGAGAATTCAGACAGACGTCACGTAGGAACTCCATGTTCGGCTTTCATATTAATATCTTTTGCAACCATGTGGCCTTGATTGCATCAGCAGAAAAGTTAATATATTGTGTAATGCGATTTGTTCTTGTAGGGCACTTGCTCTAAACTGTAACGCGGCGGTGAATGAGAAGGAAGGCGCGGAGGCCAAAGACTGGAAGGCTGGGAAACCTGTGAGAGTCGTGCGCAGCTCCAAAGGACGCAAACACAGCAAATACTGTCCTGAAGACGGCAACCGATACGACGGCATTTACAAGGTGAGCCACTTATGAGTGTTCATTAATAGGCTTGTATTTATCTATTGTATTTATTTATTCATTAATATTATTCATTCATTCACAGCCCTGCATTCATTTATTTCTTTTTCATTCATTCATATTTATTCAATCATTCTTTCAATCATTTATTTATTCAAGCATTCATTTATATTTATTCATTCATTCACAGGCCTGCATTCATTTATATTTATTTAATCGTGAATTCAATCAATCATTTATTCAATCACTTTTATATTTATTCAATCATTCTTTCAATCACTTATTTATTCAATCATTTATTAATATTCATTCACAGGCCTGCATTCATTTTATATCTTTTTCATTCATTCATATTTATTCATTTATATTTATTCAATTGTTAGCAGGCCCTGTATATTTTATTTATATTCATTAATTTGCCTGTATTATAATTTATTTATTTATTTATTTATTTATAATTTATTTATTTATTCACAAGTCGCTTTATTTTATTTATTTTTTCAAATATTCATGCATTCATTCATTCAAACTATTCATTCATATTTATTTTTATTCAATCATTCATACGTTTGTACATTTATTCATTCATATTAATTAATTTGTTAGTTAAATCAATCAATCCATTTATTCATTTATATTTATTCAATTATTACCAGGCCATGCACGTTAATTACATTTATTAATATTTGTTTTATTTTTTAAAAATATTTATTCATTCATTTATAGTCATCTATTCCATTCATTCATTACCATGCCTGTATTTATTTATTTATTTTTATTTATTTATTCATTTGTTTTATTCATTTATTTGTAATTTCATTCTCAGGTCTGCCTTCATTCATATTTAATCATTCTTTCAAACATGCATTTTTATATATAATTTTTTTTTTTTTTTTTTTTTCAACCATTCATTTTTATATTCATTCAATCATTTAATTTAAATTTATTCATATTTATTTATTCAATCATTCATTCAATCAATCATTTATTCAATCATTTAATTTAAATTTATTCATATTTATTTATTCAATCATTCATTCAATCAATCATTTATTCAATCACTTTTATATTTATTCAATCATTCTTTCAATCATTTATTTATTCAATCATTAATATTTATTCATTCATTCACAGCCCTGCATTCATTTTATATCTTTTTCATTCATTCATATTTATTCAATCATTCTTTCAATCATTTATTTATTTACTTATTCAATCATTCATTCATTCATATTTATTCATTTATTCAATTGTTACCTGTATATTTTATTTATATTCATTAATTTGCCTGTATTTGAATTTATTCATTCACAAGTCGCTTTATTTTATTTATTTTTTCAAATATTCATGCATTCATTCAAACTATTCATTCATATTTATTTTTATTCAATCATTCATACGTTTGTACATTTATTCATTCATATTAATTCATTTGTTAATTAAATCAATCATATTTATTCATTTATATTTATTCAATTATTACCAGGCCATGCACGTTAATTATATTTATTAATATTTATCTGTTTTATTTTTTATTTTTTAAAATATTTATTCATTCATTTCATTTATTTATTCATTTGTTTTATTCATTTATTTGTAATTTCATTCTCAGGTCTGCCTTCATTCATATTTAATCATTCTTTCAATCATGCATTTATATTTTTTCAACCATTCACTCATTTTTATATTTATTCAATCATTTAATTTAAATTTATTCATTCATTCATATTTATAATTCAAATTTATATCATTCATTCGTATTTATTTGTTTGTTCAATCATTCATTCATATTTATTCATTGATATTTATTCAATTATTACTAACCTGTATAATTTATTTATAGAAGTTAGTAATAATTTACAACTCTAAGTTTATGTATTTGCTATTATTTCTGAAGATTTTATTCATTGATTCATTCCCATGCCTGTTTTATCTATTAATTTATTCCATTCTATCATTACCAAGCCTGTATTTATTTATTCATTGATTTATTTATTCACTTATTTTTATTTATTTATTCAATATTTATTATAATTATTCAATATTAATCAGGTGGTGAAGTACTGGCCGGAGAAGGGCAAGTCTGGTTTCCTTGTTTGGAGATACTTGCTTAAACGAAATGATGACGAACCGGCGCCGTGGACCCGTGACGGAAAAGAGCGCGTTAAGAAACTGGGGCTCACCATGCAGGTAACATCACGCTTCACCCCAAATCCACAAGCCTTTTTGTATTTCTTCACCTATGATTCACCTATTAACCCTGGCTCTCTCGTGCTGCAGTATCCTGAGGGTTATCTGGAAGCCGTGGCTGCGAAAGAAAAGGAGAAAGAGAACAAAAACGAAGAAGACGTTGAAGAAACGCCCACAAAGGGCAAGAGGAAGAGGAAATCCCAGACCGGTAGGTGTAAAAACGTCCCGGTGTGACGTTGACCATACCTAAAGATCTTTGTTTGCATCCCTAACATCCTCATTTTCCCAATCGTAGTGGACGAGAAGAGTTCTCCGGCCAAAGGCACACCCAAGAAGATGAAAGTGGAGGCGTACAAACTGAGCAAAGAGCAGAAGAACTTGATCAAAGACGATGAGCTGAACAAGAAGCTGTGGGACGAAGCCATGGAGTCTCTCAGCCTCGGACCTGTACGTACAGGCCAACGTCTTCATTATTTATTTGGCGATGTATAACTTGTAATTTAAGCTACTGGGGGGGATTATTGTCCGATTAATGTCTTCATATCGCACTGTAGCGCTTCCTGAACAAAGTGGAGGAAGTTTTCCTGTGCATCTGCTGCCAAGAAGTCGTCTATCAGCCCATCACCACAGATTGCCAACACAACGTCTGCAGGGTGAGAGACGAAAACCACAGACACGCGGGTTATATCACAACAGACTTCAGAGTGGTCAATGTGAAGTCACTGAGTATCATTTGAATACATGTGATGGGCCTGATAATTCAAACTTTTATTTACTTAAATTATTCCTTTAAATTTTATTTTTTATTTATTTTAGTTAATTATAAATTTGTTTTTTTCATTTTAATACTTTCACTTATTCTTTTAATTTTCTTATTTGTTTATTAATATTAATGTCACTGAATATCATTTGAATACATGTGATGGGCCTGATAATTCAAACTTTTATTTACTTAAATTATTTTAATTTAATTTTTTATTTATTTTAGTTTAATTTTTATAAATTGTTTTATTTTTATTTTATTTTATTTATTCAAACTTTTATTTACTTAAATTATTCCTTTAAATTTTATTTATTTATTTTAGTTAATTATACATTTTTATTTTCATTTTAATACTTTAATTTTTTTTAATTTTCTTATTTATTTATTAATATTAATGTCACTGAATATCATTTGAATACATGTGATGGGCCTGATAATTCAAACTTTTATTTACTTAAATTATTTTAATTTTATTTATTTTAGTTAATTTTTATTATAAAGTTTTCATTTTAATACTTTAATTTATTCTTTTAATTTTCTTGTTTGTTTATTAATATTTATGTCACTGAACATCATTTGAATACATGTGATGGGCCTGATCATTTAAACTTTTATTTACTTTTAATTTTTTTTATTTTTAGTTTATTTAATTATAAACTTTATGCGTTTTATTTTCATTTTGTTAATACTTTCACTTTATTCTTTTAATTTTCTTGTATATTTATTTATTCATTTTAATGACTTTAATGCTTTAGTCCCTTCCAGGCCTGGAAAAAGTCATGGAAATTATTAAAATTAATAATATTTAATTAAAGGGTTACTTCAGGATTTAGCATTAAGCTTTGTATTAGTAGAATGCCACTAGTATTTTCGAATTAGCGTGCTTTCCCCCTTCATATCAGCCCGAGATGAGAGATTTATGCATTTTTATTCTGTAAAAAAGCCTCCGATGACGCAAAAATCGTCATTTTGCGTCATCGGAGGCTTTTTTGGCCAGAGGCTTAAAACTACAGCCAGTAATAGCAGGTAGTTCTGCATTTTTTTCACCACGCCCATACATATGCGCTTTTGAGGTTACTCACGGACATAGATCAAAGATTTTATCAAAAGTGGGTGTCAATTATATTTTTAAGCTTACAGTAATTAACTTTATTTTGTCTGCACTACATCAGTGGTTCATCTCGCAAATGTATCGGTCTCTGCAGTCATCTCAACCAATACAGCAACAGGCTTTTGTGGTAACGTTAGCATAAATAGATAAATAGACTAACTCAGTTTTACAGAACAGTGGCTTTACTTTGATAACAGTCAACTTATATGCAACTTATAAATTGTCTATCTAACGTTACTTTGCTAAGTTTGCAGTTTTACTGCTACCTACAACACTACATATAGGCTACTGTGTTATCAGTCTAGTATCAGCGAGTCTTACCTCTAGGCGAATACGCTTAGTACCAGATGCCCAGGCTGTTCGTCCTCTGGGAAAGTGAATATCGATCGCGGTGTCCTTCAGAATGGTTCTCTTCATTGCAAGGATATTTGTTTGTAGTCCTCGTGCTTGAAATGGAGACTACATATTCTGCGTTTTTTTTTTTTTTTTTTTTTAGGTTTTCTATAACGGTGTCATCTCCAAACTTCGGGTGTTTGATGGCCCGCAGCCACTGTTTACATCGCTCCAAATCTTTAACTTAATCGGAAAATGATGGAAACTTACTTGTCCTTTCCTGGTTTTGGGTGTACATCCACGTACAAAGCAATTTAGCACCATTTCGCTGTAAATGTATGAACTAACTCACGATTTATTTGTTTGAATTTTCCTGAATGCCGCCTGTAACCGATAGGCGTGGTTTGGGCTTGGCCTCGCAAGGGCAGCAAAACAAGTGCATTCTGGGAGTTGTTGTCTTTCATCCACATTAGTCAAAAATACATTTTCTGCCTTTTCTCAGTCTAGAAAGCTCCAAATTCAAAAATAATTTCACATTTCTACTACATAAATGACCAATTTTAAATACACAGTCATCTTTCCAGGGGTGAAGTACCCCTTTAAGTTAATGGAAAACCTATTTGCTGTATGCCAATGACATTTTTAAAAATTGTCAAAAATTAGCTTCATAAAGGGCTTTTGCACTGAACAGTTAAAGGAACTAGCCACTAGGATAGTTCCCCAGGAAGTAATTTCTCCTCCAGGCCATGTTCCTGGTTGTACTCGCACCGGGAATAGGAACTGTGAAACGTTCAACAGCAGTGTCTTTAAGTGCACCATTTACAAACGCTAAAAACCGGTGATCACGGCATCCTCCATCCACAGCTGTGTTTGTTGTGTGTTGTGGGTTTTGGGTTTTGTGATAAAGGAGATGAAATGTAAACATAATTTACAGGACTGAAAGCGCAAAAAGTGGGGCTAAGAGACAAAATCTCTTAGTTCCTATAGTGCTGGTTTAGACGCTACTCTGAAGTACAAACTAATTTAGTTCCCCCAAAAGGAAAACACGGCAAAATCCGGGTACTTCATCCAATAGTTCTAGGAACTATGAAAAGGTTCCTCTGGTGCAAAAGCCCCTTATGCTTCTATCATAGCCTTGATTTTGTTGGCAGCTAATTAAATTTGCCGTCTGTTTTCATGGCAGCATGTGAAACTCAAGTCCGACGTCAGGGATTCCATTCTGACGGTTCGTGGATCTTCGAATAAGACTAACACGATTTTCTTCTCTTTATTAGGAGTGCCTTCAGCGATCTTTCAAAGCCGAGGTCTACACCTGTCCGGCTTGCCGACACGATCTGGGCAAAAACTACCAAATGACGGTGAACAAACCTCTCCAAGCCATCCTCACCCAGCTCTTCCCAGGATACAGCAGCGGCCGGTGTTGACGCGGCGCGACAATTCCACTAACGAAATGGATTTCGTTTTTTATTATATTTAACAAATGCATCAGGTTGTAGGATTGATCGAAACACCTCCGCCTACTTGATTTGGCCCTGTTTTGTGACCTGCCTCTATCTAGCCACTCAACTTCTGTCCGTTGTAGTAATTTCTTCTGAATCGCAAGCTTCATATTTACAAATGGTGATTCTAGCGATCTAGTTGTGTTTTAGCTATAGGCACTTCTTGCCCCCTACACCAGCACAATGAACCATAGCTATGCACAATTACAATCTTCGTTAATAATTTCTTTGCTGTAATTTGTCATTGCAGTGATTTGTACGAAAGCACTGGCTGTAGAATCCCGTTAAAATGAGCCCGTCAAGATCAGTGCGTTTGACGTTTTTACTGTACCATCGTTAGTGCCGAATACATTTAAATGAACTAGCTATGCATTATTACGACGTTTGCAATGCTAATCTGCTAACAACTTTTTGTCAGTGGTATTTCGTCATTTGTAATGTTAACAAGCCTTCGTACGAATGCTATGAAGATTGATAATTTGAAGTTGCCGTAGCTTTACTTGCGCACAAATACGATGTTCGTTAATCAATTTTTTACAAGTAGTAACGAAGATTTGTACGAAAAGCACTGGCTGTAGAATCCCGCTAAAATGATCCCGTCAAGATCAGTGCGTTTGACGTTTTTACTGTACCATCGTTAGCGCTAAATAAATTCAAATGAACTACCTGTTCATTATTGCGACGTTTGCGATGCTAATCTCCTAACAACTATTTCGTCATTTGTGACGTTAACAAGCCTTCGTATGAATGCTATTAAGTTGCCATAGCTATACTAGCCCCCAAAAACAAATACTATGTTCGTTAATCATTTTTCGCAAGTAGTAACGATGATTTGTTCGAAAACATCCTGTTTTAATAACTCTTTGTGCAAATGCTATTAAGATCCGCAAGTTTTTTTTTTTTTTTGCTTGCAGTGTTTCGTCATTTGTGACTTTAACAAGCCTTCGTATGAATGCTATTTAGACGTTGCCGAAGCTTTACCAGCACACAAAAAGAAATGTTCGTTAATCATTTTCGCAAGCAGTAGCGATTATTTGTACGAAAACGCTGGCTCTAGTATCCTGTTAAAACGACACCATCAAGATCAGTGCGTTTGACGTTTTTACTGTACCATCGTTAGCGCTAAATACATTTAAGTGAACTAGCTATGCATTTTTGCAACGTTTGCGATGCTAATCTCCAAACAACTTTTTTTTTTTTTTTTGCCTGCAGTATTTCGTCATTTGTGACGTTAACAAGCCTTCGTACGAATGCTATTAAGATCGATGATTCGAAGTTGCCATAGCTTTACTAGCGAACAAAAACGAATACGATGTTCGTTAATCATTTTTCGCAAGTAGTAACGATTCGTTCGAAAAACGCTGGCTCTAAAACCATCCTGTGTTATCAACCCTTTGTACGAATGCTATTAAGATCCATAAGGTTAAGTTGCTGTAGGTTTATTAGCGCACAAACTTTTTTTCGTTTCGGCTTTATTACGTATTTTTTATTCTCATTGTACTGCCATTTATTGGTAACTAACTAAATTTAATCTAAAAATTTGATTCCTTTTAACCTAATAGTAATTTACATAAAATCTCTACGTTTGTTGAACTTTTTCTCATCCATTTTGATAAGCGACTAAATTTTATAAGCTCTGAAATTAATAGATATCCCTCTTTTTTTTCTTTTCATTTATTTGCTTCGCTGTTTAACTGCTGTATGTGCTTTAGGAACGGAGTGTCATTTTTCCACTAACTTCTGCCGTTATGCAAACAGTGGTCATGCGCGTAAAACCGATCCGGTTTTAAGCGCTCCTGGTCTTCCTTGACTTTTCGAAGGTTTTCGAGGTTAATCCTTGAACTGTTTTCCGCACAAACCCTGACAGTTTCTCATTCAGGAAGTATTTAAGTGTATCGTCTTTTTCGCCATTGACGTTCTTTGCTTGTTTTGAGTTATTATAGTATTTGCTAAATAAATGCCTGAGGCTGCAGATAATTTTGTTTTTGTTTTCCTTAGTTATACCTCAACTATTTCTAATATTTGCATAGACTGGAGCTGTATATTCTGAAATTTGAAATTGTATATTTTTAGCACTTGTATTTAGCCATTTTATGTAGTGGTTGGTGCATAGCTATTTTTGTGCACTGGGATGAGTGCTATATTTTTCAATAAACTGTATTGAACTTTTATATAAACCCCACTGTGTGTGTGAACTCTTCTTTTCCTAATAAAATGCTCTGTTGTGTGTTTAAAAGCATTTGAGTCACTCATAAATGTTTGTATAGTCATTAACTTGATGTTTTCCCAGCAAATATGACATTCAACACTTCCTTAAAGGGTAATAAAACTGCATTATTATATTTATTTTTCTCTTCATTTGAATAGTTGATTTTATGTAAATAATTCTATGAAACGTGTGCCATTTCCATTTTGCATTATTCAAAATTTTCATTAAGGAATTTCTTTTATTATTTTTTTTTTAAACAAAACTACAACTTGAAAGAGATGTTAATCCTCCAAAAAACATATTTTTCCACCTCAGGCACACAATCTTTATTAATAGTATCATTTTTATTCGGTCAAGGCAGCCATTCTTGTACCACCCTGTCACGGACAAATGTGTATGTCACTGGAGTAGTAAAACAAGAAAGATTTTTAAAATGTTTTCCTAATAGTTAAATGTCCCTTTTTTGGAAACCATCAATAGAAAGTCTGTAATTTTTTTTATTTATTTATTTTTTATTCTTAGATTTTTAATCTTGAAATATGAATTTGACGTTTCAATGGCCTCATTGTTTGTACTGAAAAAATGAATTCACTTAAATACAAATGAAGTTACATTTATCTGATTAGTCCACAGAACAAAAACATAATTCAACATTAATTTATGTAATATTTAATTTTCTTTTGATAAACTTTTAACAAAATGACCCTGTGACTGGGTGATAAATTTCATCCCAAAATATCTGCAAATCTCCTGTGGTCAAGTTTCTCACCTAGCATGCATGCATTCAATCTGAAATATAATTTTGTTTGTATTAAATTAATTGTATTAAATTAAATTAAAAATATTTACAAAAAAAATGTTTATTGTGCATAAATATATCTTGTGTAAACAGGGACACATATAATCCTGAAAATAGTATATGTTTAGAAGAAATATATAACTTATTTGCTAATATTTTAGATGCAAATG
The DNA here is from genome assembly GCF_018812025.1 of Megalobrama amblycephala. Lineage (NCBI taxonomy): Eukaryota > Metazoa > Chordata > Actinopteri > Cypriniformes > Xenocyprididae > Megalobrama > Megalobrama amblycephala. The sequence continues at coordinate 5,442,334 of NC_063045.1, read as the reverse complement.
TCATGTTGGTTAACACTGACGTGAAATTGGCTATGTAATAATGAAAAATGATTAAAAATAGTTTGCTAATCTTCAAAAAAAGCATTTTATTATATATCATGTTAAAAAGAACACTTGAATTAATAACCTTAAGCTTTGGAAAGCATTTTTTTGTGCTTTATGTATCTGATCAAACGTTGCGGACCCAAATGGCACCCGTTTTGTAGAATGACTCAAATATCCAAGTTCCCTTTCAAATTAAAATTTCCTGATAATTTACTCACCCCCATGTCATCCAAGACGTTCATGTCTTTCTTTCTTCAGTCGAAAAGAAATGAAGGTTTTTGATGAAAACATTCCATTATTATTCTCCATATAGTGGACTTCAATGGATCCCAAAAGGTTGAAGGTCAAAATTACAGTTTCAGTGCAGCTTTAAAGTGTTCAATGTGATCCCAGACGAGAAATAAGGGTCTTATTTTTTTTTTTTTAGAAAATGAGCGATGGTTTCTCTAGATAAGACTCTTATTTCTCGTCTGGGATCATGTAGAGCTCTTTAAAGCTGCACTGAAACTGTAATTTTGACCTTCAACCTGTTGAACCCCAGTGAAGTCCATTATATGGAGAACAATCCTGGAATGTTTTCATCAAAAACCTTCATTTCTTTTCGACTGAAGAAAGAAAGACATGAACATCTTGGATGACAAGATTAATTAAGATAAATTATCAGGAAATTTTAATTTGAAAGTGAACTAATCCTTTAAGATCTCATTGAGTCATAGGAGTTTAAAATGCTGAAACCCGAAGCCACAAAGTATGATCTTGTAATCCTGAAGGTTGTTTTGTGAAACAAATAAAGTGGTTATATAGTATGTTGTTTGTGTGTATGTGTATATATGCTTTTATACTCTTTAAACATATTTAAACGTCGTTTTCGTCGAGTTTTCCCTCTATTTGTAACGTAATGTTTTTCAAAAAATGCTTAAAACATGAAAAACTTCGAATATAAACGGAATATTTTGTATTTTCCCAACTGACTACAAACGTAAGCGTACGATCATACCGGAAGACATTATTATTTCGTGAGGTACGTGTTTTCCGTGATAGTAGAATGCACAAACACAAAGCAATAGGTCGGTTGAGCCATCAATCAAACGCGCCAGCCAATGGGCGATTACGCAATAGCGCACTACGGCCAATCACAGCACACGTCGCGCTGCAGTGGGCGGAGACGCGGCCCAGCGCTGCTGTAACACTATCGAGCCTTTCGAATCCAGAAAACGGACAGAATCGACAAGAAAACAGCGAAAAAAGAGCGAGAAACGATCCCCAGCAGGAGGTAAAGCGATAGATAGTGCTGTTGTAGTGGTTTCGGGTCGAGCTCACGGGGATTGGACGAGTTTTTATTGTTATTTGAGATGCTATAGAGCAGCTGTGTTGATATGCTTGTCAAATGAGCAGCATAAGCGCTGCTAATGAGAAATATGAGCACATTAGAGCATTTGCACATAAATACAGGCGTGCATTTATTCTATAGGTGACAGTATGTGATATATATGCACTGGTTTGATAGTTTATCGTGTGATTTTTGGATGCATTTGCCCTGGTAGCCATGATGGATTGTGCTATAGTCAGGACACATATACACAAAGGCCATTTAAACCCCCTCCATCTCTCATGCTGCTTGAACTTGAGCTCAGATTAATTTTGCGTGCATTTATTGTATATTTATGGTTGCACACAGTGTGATTAATAATATATAATCAAATTAAATATATTAATTGAAAGATATTAACAGAAATCTGTTTGTTTTGTACTTGAGCTGGGTTGTATTTGTATTATTTTTATTTCAATGCATATGTAATCTTTATTTTAATACATATAATCCATAGTATGGTTATTAATTAAATGAAAATGATAAATAGATATATGTCTAAGGAATTGAAAAGCATCCATTCGATATTTAGATGCAAAATCCATACCAGTTTATTTATTTCATGCATAATCTTAGACTATTATGTGATTTAATAATACTATTTGAAAAATAATATATCATTAAATGTTATATATTTAGTGAAAGTCAAAGAAAGCAGTGAAAGATGCATGCGTGTTTGATTTTAACGGAATATTTAATTGTAAAAATCATTGGTTATTAATATCTAATCGAAGTAACAGTTAGTGAAAGTTAAATAAAGCTGTGGAAATGCATGTCTTCTTTGGTTTGTACGTGAGCCGGGATGAAGTTATTGATTATTTAAGTCATGCATGCTTAATCTTGTGTAGTCATTAAAATATAATCAAATTAAGATGGTGATTTAAAGTTTTAGCAGTCCAGAGAGAGCATGAAATCGGGTTTTCATGCAAGTCTGTTTCGGTTTGGCAAAAAAAACGTGAACCTTCTAGCTATTATTGATAATTTTATTAGTAAATTATAATGTTTTTTTTTTTTTTTGCTCGTCATAAGGTTCTGTATTTGCATGCCGTTTAAGCTGCCTGATATTAAAATCCACTGCCTTGTGCATAAGAAAATATGCAAAGCATCATGTTTGTCAGGCTCTATGTGACTATTCTGTGCAGAAAATTGAGCTGTTTTATCATTTCAGTTATTTAGTTAGATGTTTTATATGTTATTATGGTTGGCAACTTTAAAATTGATGATGAAATGCTGATATAAAATGCATAATATAGACAAAAGTGTATAAATGCGTTTCCCTCGTTAAATCTGTATGGTTAATTTTACATTTATAATACTGTGCTTCAAAACGGCATCTTTATCTCAAAATGTGCTTTAAAGAATAATGAGAAGAAATATTTGCATTTGCTAGAACATGCAAATTCTGTTTTTTTTTTTTTTTTTTAATTTAAAACGTATGCACAAGATCCTGTTTGCCCACATATTTTATATCAGTACATGTTTTTTCACAGCTGTAGTGTACAGTGTTTTTCATCATTCTTGTGGTTGTTTGGTTTGTGTGTTTCTGATGAAAGCGTGTGCAATGCAACAGGTCAGGTGAGGATTTCAGCGTGGTGACAGTAGTAATGTCTGGGGGATATTTGCTTTTCAGTTTTTGGTAATTGGATTGTGTAGAAACATTTTTTATGCTTTCATTTGATACGTTTTGATAATTTTCTTTCATACGGTTACTCTTAGCTTGTGTTTTTGCACTTGAAGTGAAATTTTGTGCTATAGACATAATTTAAAAGTGCTTTAAACAACATTTTTCTATTCTTGAATCATTTGTATTCATGCAGTTTTATGTTTATTTAGACTCTACTTGGAATATTTGCACTTTGAAAATTAATGTCACATCGCAAGGCCTTTGAAATGAACTAGTGAAGATGTAAATGGATGAAAGATAAAATAGTAAAGTTATTCCCCACCTACCAGAATAAATGTTTTGATTTATAGATTAGTTTTATTCTTAGGTTTATAGTTGTTCAGCTCGTTTCTCTCAGCACAGTTTATATTTAAAAAACATGAATTGAGGGTGTTTGTCACCCTTTGAAAACTGATAGTGATGTGTTCATTGATTCAGGCTTATATATTTTTTTTGTATTTCTGTCTTAAAGGACATGAAATATACACACGTTAACATATAAATTGTATTTTGTTAAAGAAAATGTATCCCTCAACTAAAATTGTGTTCATAGATTAGTTTTATTCTATATGTAAGTTTATACGTTAATTGATTCATGCTTATTTTAAAATTATCCTAACCTAAAATATTGATGTTAGAAAATAAAAAAAAAATGCAGAAAAGTTATTCCTCAACTACCAACTATTTATTTCTGATTGACTGAATGGAAGAAAAAGTTAAAGTACATTGATTCATTGATTAGTTTTATACTTATAATTATCTTGTTAGTTCATCTAAGCACAGTTTTTCTCTGAAGGTTTTAAATGTTTTTATTTGAAAAATATGAATTGGGGGTGTTTTTGTCACCCTTTAAAAACAAGTTTCTCATAGTGACATGATTATTGATTCAGGCTCGTTTTTAATTTAATTCTTAATTCTCTCTAATTTTTTTTATTTTCTAACATCAATATTTTAGGCTACAATTGAAATGAATGAAAAATGTGTGTATATTTCATGTGCTTAAAAATGTTGAATGAAATATTTAAAAACATTTAAATTGTAGCCTAAAATATTGATGTTAGAAAATAAAAAAAAATTACAGAAGATATTCCTCAAATACCAACTATTTAAGGAAAAAAATGTTTTGATTCGTAGATTATTCGTTTTATATTTTTAAGTTTGCAAGTTCATTGATTCAGGCTTATTTTAAATGAACCTAACCTAAAATATTGATGTTAGGAAATAAAGTTACATAAAAGTATTGTTTCTGATTGACTGAATTGAAGAAAAAAGGGTTTTGATTCATAGATTAGTTTTATTCTTAAGTTTATAAGTTCATTGTTTCAGGCTTATTTTAAATTAACCTATCCTAAAATATTGATGTTAGAAAAAAAATACAGTAGAAATTATTCCTCAAATACAAACACTTGTTTTGATTCATAGATTAGTTTCATTCTTTAGTTTATAAATTCATTGGTTCAATCTTATTTTAAACTTTAACCTAAAATATTGATGTTAGAAAAAAATAATTACAGAAATGTTATTCCTTAAATACCAACTATTATTTCTGATTGACTGAATTGATGAAGAAAAATTGATTCATAAATTAGTTTTATATAAGTTCATTGATTCAGGCATATTTTAAATGAACCTATCCTAAAATAAAATTAAAAAAAATGCAGAAAAATTATTCCTCAACTACCAACTATTTATTTCTGATTGACTGAATGGAAGAAAAAGTTATAGTACATTGATTCATTGATTAGTTTTACTTATAATTATCTTGTTAGTTCATCTCAGCACAGTTTTTCTCTGAAGATTTTAAATGTTTTCATTTGTAAAATATGAATTGGGGGTGTTTTTGTCACCCTTTAAAAACAAGTTTCTTATAGTGACATGATTATTGATTCAGGCTTTTTATTTTACTTGTTTATTTTTGTATATTGTCTTTAAGGACATGAAATATACACACTTTCTCATACATTAATTTAAATTGTAGCCTAAAATATTGATGAAAATAAAATAAAAAATGTACAGAAAATGTATTCTCCAACTACCAGCTATTATTTCTGATCGACTGAAATGAAGGAAAAAAAGCTTTTGATCCATAAAATAGTTTTATTCTTAAGTTTATAAGTACATTGATTTAGGTGTATTTTAAATGAACCCAACCTAAAATATTGATGTTAGAAAATAAAAAAAATTACAGAAAAGTTATTCCTCAAATACCAACTATTTAGGGGAAAAAATGTTTTGATTCGTAGATTAGTTTTATTTTGAAGTTTGCAAATTCATTGATTCAGGCTTATTTTAAATAAACCTAACCTAAAATATTGATGTTAGGAAATAAAAAGTAAAAAAGTTATTCGTCAACTACAAACTATTGTTTCTGATTGACTGAATTGAAGAAAAATGGGTTTTTATTCATAGATTAGTTTCATTCTTTAGTTTATAAATTCATTGGTTCAGTCTTATTTTAAACTTTAACCTAAAATATTGATGTTAGAAAAAAAAAATTACAGAAATGCTATTCCTTAAATACCAACTATTATTTCTGATTGACTGAATTGATGAAGAAATATTTATTCATAAATTAGTTTTATATAAGTTCATTGATTCAGGCATATTTTAAATAAACCTAAACCTAAAACCTAAAATATTGATGTTAGAAAATAAAAAAAAAATGCAGAAAAGTTATTCCTCAACTACCAACTATTTATTTCTGATTGACTGAATGGAAGAAAAAGTTATAGTACATTGATTCATTGATTAGTTTTATACTTATAATTATCTTGTTAGTTCATCTCAGCACAGTTTTTCTCTGAAGATTTTAAATGTTTTCATTTGTAAAATATGAATTGGGGGTGTTTTTTTCATCCTTTTAAAAACAAGTTTCTTATAGTAACATGCTTATTGATTCAGGCTCGTTTTTATTTTATTTATTTGTTTATTTTTGTATATTTTAAAAATTTACAGAAAATGTATTCCCCACTACCAGCTATTATTTCTGATCGACTGAAATGAAGGAAAAAAAGCTTTTGATCCATAAAATAGTTTTATTCTTAAGTTTATAAGTACATTGATTTAGGTGTATTTTAAATGAACCCAACCTAAAATATTGATGTTAGAAAATAAAAAAATTTACAGAAAAGTTATTCCTCAAATACCAACTATTTAGGGGAATAGTTTTATTTTGAAGTTTGCAAATTCATTGATTCAGGCTTATTTGAAATAAACCTAACCTAAAATATTGATGTTAGGAAATAAACATTTACAGAAACTGTACCAACTATCATTTCTGATCAACTAAATTGAAGAAAAAAAGGGTTTTGATTCATAGATTAGTTTTATTCTTAAGTTTATAAGTTCATTGATTCAGGCTCATTTTAAATTAACCTAACCTAAAATATTGATGTTAGAAAAAAAAATACAGAAAAGTTATTCCTCAAATGCCAATAATTGTTTCTGATTGACTGAATTGAAGAAAAGGTTCTAGTACATTGATTCATAGATTGGCTTTATACTTGTTCATTTTTTCATCTTGTTAGTTCATCTCAGCAGTTTTTCTCTGAAAATTTTACACGTTTTCATTTGTAACACATGAATCGGGGTGTTTCTGACAGTGGTGTGGTAACTGAATCAGGCTGATGTTTGATCTGTGGTGTTTGTGTATTTCCGTCCGCAGCATTAGCTGACCTGCAGTCATGGACCCGTCTTTACCTCCAGACCCAATCCCAGACGCACTCGCAGAGCCCGAACCCTCTTTAGACATGACTCCACAAGCAGACTCTGCCCAGGATTCACCTGTGGAAAACACCTCAGATTCGAATCCGCAGCCATGTGAGGAACCAGTTTCGGTTTCAGTTCCAGCCCAGGAACCATCTGCAGAACCAGCCCTGACCCCAGAAATAAAGCCAGAACCATCTGCAGCAGAAATTACACCAGAACCACAGATCCAAGCTCCAGCACCTCCTCCACCAGCGAACTCCTCCTACAAGATCATGACCTTCAGACCCACCATGGAGGAGTTCAAGGACTTTGGAAAGTACATGGCTTATATTGAGAGCCAAGGAGCTCATCGAGCTGGTCTGGCAAAGGTACCGACCCAAATTTTACCTTTAAGTTTAAAAGGTTTCAGTATGCATGATGGTAACACTTGAGGTTCAGTCAATCAATGCATGAAGTATCATGAATAAACATGCTATTGTTAATTTGAGTTCATTCATATTTAACTATTCATTTTAGTTATTTAGTTATTAAAGTTCATGTATACAACTTAAAATGTTATACATGATGTATTAGCATCATTCATGTGCATTCAATCTTATTGAAAAGTTTTACCCACATGACTTACTGCGACAGTGGTGGTAATGATAAGATTTAGTACTTTGTTTTTAATTTTAAATACAGTTCAGTACTCAATTTATTAATAATAATTACTATTATATACCATAATAAGGCAACATAATTAAAATAATTGCAAAATTTAGCAATTTTGTTATTTTTGTCTGAGTATGTATATCAGTATCGCTGTAAAAAAGAACTTTTTAATATAAATATAAATAATATTTAAGAGCCTTTACTTCTTCAAATATTAAACTTTTTGTCTAACGCTTTTACTCTTAAAGGGGACCTATAATGCTCCTTTACAAGATCTAATATAAGTTTCAGCTCAAAATCCCCCACAGATCATTTATTAGAGCTTGTCAAATTTGCTCCTATTTGGGTGTGAGCAAAAACACGCCGTTTTTGTGTGTGTCCCTTTAAATGCAAATGAGCTGTTGCTCCCGGCCCCCTTTACAGAAGAGGGCGGAGCTTTAACAGCTCAACAACAACAAAGCTGGAGAATCTCACGCAGCCAAAATGAGGATTGTCAGTAACGGTGTTCAGCCTTACATTGGTTAATGTATTTTCTAACATATCTAGTTGCATAAATAAACATTAATGTATTATGAATGACTGTGAACAATAGTATATTTATAAATGAACATTAATACTTGATGAATACATTTATTCATTTTTTTATCTTCTAAGGACTTAATAAAGTTGTACAGTTGTTGATCACCTGTATTAAAGTACTTTCGCCATTGTTTTCTCAGGTTATTCCACCGAAGGAGTGGAAGCCACGGCGTTCCTATGATACCATTGAAGACATGGTCATTCCCGCTCCCATCATGCAAGTGGTGACGGGCCAGTCAGGACTCTTTACTCAATACAACATCCAGAAGAAGTCCATGACAGTCGGAGAATATCGCAAACTGGCCAATAGTAAAAAGTATGGTCTGTTTTATCTATAATGTGATTTCTTTGTGAAGTTTGCCTTCTTATCTGTCAATAATGCGAGTAGAATTTAATTGAAATGCACCTTGGCTTGTAAAAAGTACATTTTCATGTGTATTTTTTCAAGAATGTAGATTAAGATGTAAGTTTGCACTTTTACTACAGGCAGTTTTTCTTTGGTCCTTCAAGCATAATTTACACTTTAACTTGGGCGATCGCAGGTACTGCACCCCTCAACACAAGGACTTTGACGACCTGGAAAGGAAATACTGGAAAAACCTGACGTTTGTGTCGCCCATTTACGGTGCCGACATCAGCGGCTCCCTCTACGACCCGGTTAGTCACAAAACATCCGTTTAAGGTTTTAGCACAACAGGCTCACTTTTATTCAATGATTTGAACTGATTTCAGTACAAGTTAAGCTGCAGCGACAGAACTTGTAGCGTAATGTTGTTTAACTTTTCAAAAACACTTTTCTTTTTTGGAATTGTATAACAAAAATCACAGACACTTATAATAAATTTAGGCCAAGTTATAAGTGTGAAAATACAAATGGTGTCAAAAGTACAGCTAAAAATCAACATGTTATATGTTTAAAACGAGACTAGCGTGTACTTTTAAGTAATTTTTGTGTTTTTATAGCACAATTTTAAAGTTGTTAAAAGTTGAAATTGTGAAGCTTGTATTTTTGTTTGTGGCTCGTTTAATTGTTTTTTTATTAAATTGTTTTTGATTAAATTAAATTTTTAAAGGTGCTTTTTAATGATTTCTTTTGTATTTTTATAGCAGAATTTTAAGGTTGTTATACATAGAATTTGCGAAGCTTGTATTTTTGTTCATGGTTCCCTTTACAAAAAAAAAATAATATATATATATATATATATATATATATATATATATATATATATATATATATATATATATATATATATATATATATATATATATATATATAAGTTTTTGATCAAATTTATTTTCTAAAGGTATTTTTATAGCATTATTGTAAGATTGTTAAAAGTATAATGTGTGAAGCTTGTATTTTTGTTCAATTACATTTTTTTTGGTTTTTATCAAATTGTTTTTTTTATTCAAATTTAATTTTTATGTATATCTCAATATTTTTGATGTGTATCTCAATATATCTTTTTTTATATGGTAAACAATATTATGCCACAAATGCTGTCGAAAACATTTTGTTAAAATATTTCCATATCATGAATGTTTATAAATCATTTTCAGTCATTGCAGTTGAATTATTATATGTTATATTTGTTTTCTTTTCTTGTGCATGCAATAAATGTTGTGTAAAATTAGTCATATATGTTTGTACTATGTTTTGTCTTGGTACAGGACATCACGGAGTGGAACATCGGCCATCTGAACACTCTTCTGGACATGGTGGAGCAGGAGTGTGGGATCGTCATCGAGGGTGTGAACACACCTTACCTGTACTTCGGCATGTGGAAAACCACCTTTGCCTGGCACACAGAGGACATGGACCTCTACAGCATCAACTACCTACATTTCGGGCAACCAAAGTCTTGGTGAGCATCCTACAGTTACTATGTATGGGCATTTAGTTGAATTCAAAAGATTCAAAGGTTTTTTTTGAACACATGAACTAGATTAATGTGGATAAATATGTTCGGATTTGGTCATTTTGCCAGCATTTTTCTAAAAAGTTACTTGACGCTTGCCATATGAGTCTTGTGAAGATAAAATGGTGGTCCATAAGTGGTACATTCACAGTAAGTGTCACACAAATATCCTATACTATAATCTATGGGCACAATATGAAGGAACTTAAATGTAGATCAGCTTTTGACCACATGGGGGCACCATTGTCATTCACCTCAGCTGTGAACGTTCAGGATGATGTCATCGAGAGAGATGAATCATGTGTGCTTTGTCTCACTGTATCTCGCTCTTACCGCATTTAAACGCACAACAGGCTCTTTATAATTGAGCAAATCGATTCAGACGCACTTCGTTGCGTAGTAAATCCTCTAGAGCATTAGATGTACATAAATGAGAAGTATTGTGCAGCAAAAAATGCAGCATATGTTGAAGTATTTGCCCTTTTTTTATTCATTGGATAATTTTGCATTGAAATCAAGTAAGATGTTGACAACAGGTGCTGACTTAAAAGACGTGTAAACCAAGCATAACATCCCTCGATAGAAAGCAAAATGCCTTTGAAATGACTTGGTATTCTGTTGGTTTGTTTTCCTGAAGTTCAACTTGACTCTCCTTTCTTGCGGAGAGACGCTTAAATACTGTATTTTGAGGTTCAGAATGCACAATTTTCCGACTGGATGTTTTTCCCGTGCTGGAAGAGTTCAAATAAACATGCTTTTAGTGTCCTTTTTTCCACATGTGAGTTCACTAAAGACATTTCTCTCTTTTTTTTCTTCACATTTTTCTTTTATAGCATCCCCCCTCCCTCTTGTGTTTGGTCTCCTCCCTGGTGTATGCTGTCATTTTTTTCCCCCTCTTTTGAAAAGGATGCATGTGTGTTTTGCATACTTGCACACTAGTCCTTGATGCCCTTGGCTTGTGTCATCCTAAAGAAGCCCCTGTTGCTGTGTTCATTAGACGCAGCTGTTTTGTCAGTATCTCGGGCTGTTGTACAGAGTGATATTTCATCCATCTGTGCGTCCCGTTTCTTTTCCTCAAGCTGGAAAGCAGTAGTCAATCAAGGGTGTTTTGTTTAATGTTGGATCTTTGTGGGGACTGTAGAAAAGGGCTTCAACACAAGCGTAATGCGTGACATGAAAAGCATAATAGATTGCTTTTACGAAAAGAACGTTTTTAAGACTTGGGTTGAAAGTAGTGAAGTTTACACAGTGAACAACAGGGTTCCCACGATTACAAAAGTATCATTTAATGATGTTCGGCACTGGTGGTAATGCTGAAATTTTCATTGTGAACTTCACAACTTTCTCTTAAGACCAAAAAAGCTCTTGTAAGATGTGCTTTCTATCACACATCAGTCATCTCTATCCTTTCAATTTAATTAGAAGTACATAAATGCACCAAAATGTAAATGTTTCACAGATCCACAAGTTACAAGCGCATTTGTTTGTCTTTAAGGAAAGTTAAAAGAATGTTATTAATCATAACGTGAGAGTGTAAAAATACTGTTTCTGCTAATAACAAACTGTAATGAAACACTTTCACTTGTAATCCCTGATCAAAACATGTGGGATCCCTAAAACAGTGAATGCAAATGCAAGAGGTAACAAGGACTCCTTATTTAAAAGTTGCATTAGGGCCAGATTTTATGCTATCGCTTGACGCTTGTATCTGTAGCGTTTAATGCATTGACATGGATCATCTGAAAGGGTTGTAGCATGTTTGAGTCCTGGTCCGGTACGCACAGGTGTCCAAATGGATAAGGGTCCAAAACCGTGATTCTTTGAGAGGAGTTGCGTAAGTCTTTCTTGCTCTCTTGAGTATCTTTCAGTCTCCATTTCTTCTGTGTCCTCATATCTCTCTGAAGTGTTAGCTCTTGATGTCTCTAGCTAAGCATTCTCTCTTTCTCTCGCTCTCCGGAGGCCTTATCTCAAGTTAACTTTCCGTCGCTTCTCAGCATAACAGAGAACGGCAAGACTCTTGCTTAGTGAAAAAAAAAAAAAAAGGAAAGAGGAGAAAATTTACTCACCCTTCAACTCGGCTTAATGCAACTTTGTGTGCGCTCGTCCTCCCCACCCAAACACCCCCTTCCGCTTTTGAAATTGAATCCGTTTTACTTTTCTGGTAATTACAGTATGTTAAAGTGTGTGTGGTAGCTGTTTGCCTAACCCTCTGTTCAGCCACTGTGAAATTAACTTCATTCGCCTCCAACTCTCCTCCCATCAAAGTCATAATTCTCGCCGCCTCCTGAGATCTAGTGTCAGATTCTTAAAGATTGCGGAGTGGCCCAAAGTGGTGCGCACGCTGCCGGAAATAATCGCTGTGAGAGGGAGTGCCGCAGCCGAGGGGATAACTTGATTCTTATTGCTTGTTTTCTTGTTCCTGTCCTCTTCGAGATGATGACAAATAAAACCTTAACGCCGCTGGTGGCGTCGGTGCCGTTTGGCAGGTTGGGGTTTTGTGTTGCCGGCGTGGGATTGGAGAGACTTTGCATCTGGGAAGTGAAGTACGGAATTGTTTCATGGGTCATAAACAAGGTAAATGGGATGCGTCCCTTACATATGCCCAGGCATCTAAGTACCCTTGTCACAAAATCCCAAACGGTGTTTATTGGACACTTTTTGTTAATTTTGTTGTTCCGGTGGTACATGAGGAACCTCATAAGACTAGAGGCCTTCCTCCAAGCGGGCGTTTCCAGTCACACCAAGTCAAACCCCTTGGATTTGGCTTGATTTCTGGTGCCCAGGTGTGATTTTTTTCATCAATACTTGCTTCTTCCCCAGACTTTTCCAGATCGAATTGAGCTTCTGCATTTTTTGGTTGCCAGATAGAGTTAGTGTCAGCTTGATATGGTGGGGCTAGTGGGGTGTAAAGATACTCCTGCTGGCAGGAAGCATTTGTACCCTAATTACAGCCGCCCATCAGATCCGGCTTTTATCTGCTAGAAAAGGAGAGAAAGAGACATCTAATTATTATTGATCTGTGGTGGCACCTCAAACACCAAATTAAATCTACTACTGCCAACGTCTTCAGAGTTGTGGGCGGTAGGGGCACTTGTGGGCAGCCGTTCGATTTCTTGATGGCTCCGTCTTTGATGTTTTAAGGCACCATGCAACAAATGCATGTCATCATGGGAAGTGATTAGCAACCCTGTTTGTTGCAGATTGAATTGTACTATTGGTCTGTTTAGGACATCTTTGGCACCTCACTGCTTTTTAGTGTTGTGTGCCATGAGCGGCATAGATTAAAGACAATGTATTAAAGTTTAAAGTTGTTAAACTTTCTTGAGATCCAGTTATATTGAGCTTAGATTGTGTCTAGATGTTTTTGAATGCAAGAACGCCTCCTTTGTGAAAGTTTGCTAGTAGTGTCAGGTCTCTAACAATGACTCTAATTTCAAGATATGTGTTAAGGTATCAAAAGCAGCAATCATTGAGTTCAAGAGGCACAGAGCTCCTAAACTGGGATACCATGCTACTGCTAATTTGATATGAATATGGGAATCGCATACTCCTAACTAGCCTCCATAGATATTTCCATACTGTTCTTGTTTGGTTAGTACATGCACATGTTAAGCCATGGTGTTCTTTCAGTTCCAGTCCCTCCTTGTACTTTTACTCCTTTTTCTTCAGTAAAAGCCACAAGACATTATAAATGTGTATCCCATTCTGTGTATCCCATCAGCTGCATACAAACACAACCTTTTAATCTGTCCACTTGGTATTCAGTTGACTTTCAGATGATCCTCCGTCTGTGTAGAGAAAACCACTGCTGTGAAATTGGCCTGTGTTTAACTAGAAAGTGCCACTTGCCTGTAAAATCCCTGTTTTGTCTCCTGCCGCCAGTAGAGGACAGTGTGATGCAGCTCAAAAGCATCCTAAAGCCATGTCCTCCTCTTTGTGAATGTGTGATTTGGAGCTGGAGCCCAGGGGAGGGTGATGCACCGGATTTACATTTGCGTTCAGGGCCTCGGGAGGGTCTCGACTCTCTGGTAACTTGAGGAAATAATTAGGCTAATACAGACAATGTCAATAACCACGTCAAGCGAATTGAACCTTTAGCAGCACAGAAGATATTATACTGTTTCCTTCCCCAGCAAAATCATTTCAAATTATGCAGCACAGCACAGTCTGCAGTTTCGGGTGGAATATTATTATTGCGCATGTTTGAGCCGATTAGCCGAAATAAATTGGCCCTCGTGCAGTAATTTTCCAGGCTTTGTCTTAGTGACATTTGAGTGCCTTTGTCTTTAAACTAGCGTATGACTGGTGAATGTGAAATAGGGGTGAAATGTTCTGTGTGCGCTTCTCTGAGATGCGTTTCATGTTTTTGAGGGATGTAGAAAAGCGTATGATGATCAGAGAGTGATTCGCACAGAGGCGTCTCGCTGTGCGTCCCTCCAGTGTCTTTCCCTCTCGTCTTTTCTATTGATCCCATTAATTGATCTCGGTTTTTTCCTTTTCACCGCAGGTATGCAATTCCTCCCGAGCACGGCAAGAGGTTGGAGAGGCTGGCGCAAGGTAAGACCTCACATCTGTTCGTTATCATGTCTTCAAGCTTAGCCGATCAAAACAGAGGGGTCATTTATATAGAAATCTTAAAGGTACTGTAGAAAAAACAGGAACAGTTTAGGAACCTCAGTCGCTTATTGCACCAAACTTTTCTTCTTCAGTGCGACAAGAAATGGAGATATTTCACTAAATGTTCAGGCTACTTTCCATATATTGACAGAGAATGGAAATGGGTGCAGTTTAAGCACATTTACATATAGAAATCTTAAAGGTACAGTATAGTGTTGACAAAAGTACCGACTTTGGTCAGAAACGTGACGATACCAGAATTTCCCTCTAGCATTTAGAGCTGTTGAACAGATTCTCAAACACCTCTGATTGGCCATTGTGTTCACGCACTCAACAGATATGTCTATGATTGGCTATAATGATCAACACTTCAAAAACATCTTGTAAGTAGATGTCTTTGATGCTCTTCATCAAGTGCTTACACAGATACACACGGGAGCGTTTGAAAGCAGGCGTTTATCAGCAGACACCTATCCGCTGATAGACTGATCCGATAACGGATGTTTTTGAAGCGTTGATCATTGTAGCCAATCACAGACATGTCTGTTGATCACATGGACACAATGGCCAATCATAGACATATGTTACACAGCAAAATCCCCAGAGTTAAATCAACTCTGCTTGGAGTACATATGGTCCCTCTCTAAATAGTGTGGAAGTAACACTGAAGCAGAGTTAGTTAATGAGATAATTAAGTGATTAAGTGATTGAGCAGTAGTGATGAACACCTGCTGTTAACAAGCAGTCAATGAAGCAAAGAGAAACACAAGAACTACAACTGACTTCAGCCACAGTCTTTGATGAAATCACCTGAAGATAAAAGACATTATATCTCTCAAGATCTCAGCAGAGGAGGATTATCCTTTCTTCAGTGGTTCTGCTTGTTAACAGCAGGTGTTCATCAATAATGCTCATTCATCACTTAATTAATTGCGTAATTATCTCATTAACTTGAACTCTGCTTCATTTTTACTATAACACTATTTAGAGAGAGACCATATGTACTCCGAGCAGAGTTGATTTAACTGATTTTCGAATAGAAACTCGAATAGTTCCTGTAGGAACCTCAATCTCTTATTGACCTAAACTTTTCTTCTTCTGTGCGACAAGAAATGGAGATATTTCACTAAATGTTTAAGTTGCTTTCCATATATTGACAGAGAATGGGAATAGGTGCCATTCTCTGTCAAAAATACGGTCCAAGGAGCCATACTCTATATATCAAGTCTTTTGTATTCGTGCAATAGATTTTTTTAAATTTCTCATTTTGTGTTTTACCAAAGACAGTCAATCATAAGGGTTTGAGGGCGAGTAAATATTGACTGTGTTGTCATTTTTGGGTGAATTATTTCATCCCTAAAACACAAAACACTGGCATAATCCTGAATGAGATGCGAGTCGGCGCTGACAGAAAATCCTTTTCGCACCCTCCCGAAATTTTGACGCGCTCTCTAGGAAAGCCCTCACGTCTCCCTCTGGTTGTTTGGATTACGAGATGTGAAGATGTGTTTGTGCCTGTCTGAGATCTGAGGCTGTGAAAGCATCTGTGTGCTGTTGTACTTCAAAACGCTACAGCGCCGGAAAGTACCATAACCCACATACACGGTCCTGTCCCACTTAAACAAACACGCCACAAATAGCGCAGTTGCATGCATGAAACAAACGAGCACTGCGACACAACACAGCGTTTTTATTGATCATTGTTGGGACATCGTACAGAAAAACGGCAGCAGAGTTTTGATGCCATGACTGTATCAAGACTCGTCTTTTTTGGCCCTCTTTTGGTCTGTGTCAAACACAAACCATCCTGAGGAGAGTCAGAGAAACGCCGCACACATTTTGGCTTCTCGTGTGATAAACGTTTCTGTTATGCAAGGCGTGACACCCACTAATGGTTTATGCAAAACTCCTGTACTTCACATCCTCGCATAAAAGCACATGAATTCACACTCCATCGCGTCAGTCGCCTCGTTTTTACCATCAGAACGTCCTTTTCATCTGTTAAATCTGCCTTAAAGGACAAAACAAAGCCAGTCCCAGCTCTTTACGATAAATTAATGATGTGTGCCGCCGAAATCATACCTCACGATCAGCCTTCCACACCTCCGGGAGTCAATCTGAGCTGTTTTCGTGCGCTTCTAATGGTGTTAACAAATGACAAAATGTCTGACGATATATATTATCGGTCGCAATGACTAACAACGTTCGTCTGCGGTGCTCGGGAAAAGACGCGTCTCAGTTGGACGATCCCCTCCTCGGCTGCCGAAGACATTTAATGTTGTTTTGAAAATGCGAGGCTTCTTTTTGTGCCATGTACCTTGTTGCTGCTCTCTTTCTGGTGTACGAATAACAGGAAGTGGAAGAAATCAATTGTGCACGACAGCAATGTGCTAGCCGGAGAAAAGTCTCGTAAACTAGCAAGATTGTCAATATTTTTGACTGTAAAAGTTTTGCAGTCAATGTTTAAGAGTACAGAAGTATATAGATGAGCTCAAACCTAACAAACATGGACTAAAAGACATGAAACTATATATTTTTTTATCATAGACTGTGTTATACTGTAATATATATTTTTATAAAATTTAAGTGTATATTATTTATTTAAATTCATTTTAATGTATTATATGAATTTTATTATTTATATGAAATATTGTAATATAATTTTTATAAAAAAAATATTTTTTATTTATATATTAAATGTTTCATTTGTTCATTATAAATATTAACCCAAGATGATATTATAAAATATTATTTATATTTATTTTTTATATAGTATATGCATTTTATTTTTATTATTAGTAATAAATATAATATATATATATATTTTATAAAAGTATTTAATTTTTTTTTTCATCTGTTCATCATAGATATTAACCCAAAATTATTTGTATTTTGTATTGTATTTATATATTTTTTTAAGTAGTATGTGCATTTTATTTTTATTAATTATATTAAATATTATAATATATAGACATTTTATTAAAAATGTAATTTAATACATTTTATCTGTTCATTATAGATATTAACCCAAGATGATTTAAAAATATTTTTTATTTTTATTTTTAATATTAGTAATAAATATAAAATATATATATTTTATAAAAATTATTTAATTTAATTATTTTTTTATCTGTTTTTCATAGATATTAACCCAAAATGATTTTATTTTATTTTGTATTGTATTTATATTTTTTAATGTAGTATGTAGTATGTGCATTTTATTTTATTATATATATATATATATATATATATATATATATATATATATATATATATATATATATATATATATATATATATATATATATATTTTATTAAAAATGTAATTTTATACATTTTATCCGTTCATTATAGGTATAAACTCAGGATGTTGTTTAAATATTCATTATATTTATTCATTCATATTTATTTTTAATACAGAATATGGCTTTCATTTTATTATTCATATTAAATATTATATATTTTTATAAACATTTAATTTTATTCTGTTTTAAACATGTTTCATCCGTTCATTATAGATATAAATCCAGAATGATTTTTTAAAATTATTATTTTTATTTATTTTTAATATTTTACATGTATTTTCTAAAATTTAATATTTGAACATATATTTTTTATAAATATTTTTTATTTTATTATTTTTTTTGGAATTTTTGGAATGCCACATTCAGAGTAAATTTAAGAGATAACTTTTGCGCACAAATACTCTCGATGCATTGAACTCAACTTTGATTGTTTTAATGAGATATTGGAAACAATAGAGCGAAAAAACTGGGAAAATGCGTGTACATTTGTAACTTTGAAAAATAAGGGCTTCGCCAAATGAAAATTAACCAAGATCTGACATATTTAATCTGAAAAACCCACTTAAGCGTGTCAGCGGTAATGACAGAGGACACGTATGAATCACATGCTCTGAAGCGCCGTGTTTGTGCTGTTGGGCCGATCGTCAGACGTTTGGCCGTGTCGTAATGACCCATATTGTAGTCTGTGGGCAGGAATGAGGCAGATGATTATAATAATTAAAGGCTTTCAGAATGATTCAGCGTGTGTCTGGTGTACTGACCCGGACCGGACCAGACTGACGCAAGCAGAGCTTTTACCGATAACCTCCAACCGGCAATTATACGTTACGCTCGTAATAACGACTCGCTCTTGTCTGAATCTCCAAAGATGATGAATTCAGAGAAATGGCTTTGCATTGGATCTGTCCTAAAGCATTTTGTATTTAATTTTTTATTTAATAATAATAAAATAAATGTACGTATTATATTTTAATGATACTATGCATATCTCTCTCTTTCCTGTTTGCAGGTTTCTTCCCAGGAAGTTCTCAGGGCTGCGACGCGTTTCTCCGTCACAAGATGACCCTCATTTCTCCATCGATCCTGAAGAAGTACAGCATCCCCTTTGACAGAGTGAGTTATTCATGGATTACATCACTTCCTGTCTCTGTGGTGCAGCACATACAGTCTCTTCTGGCATCACATCACAGATATTCAAATGATTCAATGATTTTATCCATGCAAATGTTAATTAATGTTATTATGTGATAATTATGATAATTTACGTAATAATATACAATAATAATAATAATGTATTAAAATCAACAACTATTTATTAATATTATATAACTATTATATATTAAAAGTATTATACAGAATAATATATGTATGTATTCTTATTAATATTATTAAAACTACTAATTGTTATCATTTAATGGTCATTAAGATTGCTTATTGCATAATGTTTCATATAAACATTTATTTTTTTATGTAATCATTATTAATATTTTATTTAATTATATTACAATATAATATTTATATTTACTTATTTTTATTGCATTTAAAATTAAACTTTATTATTATTATTATTATTATTATTATTATTATAAGATTAAGATTGCACGATGCTTCATTAGATATATGAATTTAATTATTATTATTTTTGTTGTTATTATGATATTATATAAAGATTACATAACGTTTCATAAATTTAATAAATTTCATATTTCAAATTTGTGATAATTTGCATAATAATGTTAATTGTAATAATTGTAATAATTGCATTTTATTTTTAATACTTTTTTATTTAATATATTTTAATTCATAATTTATTAATTATATTTTTGATTTATTTATAATGCAAATTATAACACAATAACATGACAAATTACATAATTATCATTATTATTCATAGTGTACATGTATATAATTTATTTAATAAACAAATTAAAGTTTTTTTTCTTTGCAAGGGTAAAATCATTGTCAATTTATTCCAGTTATTACCAACTATAATATAATAAAGTATTGTTATTTAAATATTATTATTATTAGTGGTATTTATTTATAATTTCTCAAGATTTTGAAATAACTGGAACAAAATAAATGCCAGTTTATATGGAATTAGTTTTTGTTTCTGCAGAAGCGTCATTCAATCTTCATGTCTTGCGGTCTGATGCAGTAATGATCTGAATATAGCAGAGTTTATTTCAGATGGTGTGTGTTGTGATGTTGTCGTAGTCGTCGCCACAGTAACGCTCTCTGATGGGACTTACGGAGATCAGCGCATCCATAGCAACCCAACAGTGCCGTTTATATTGACTTTAACACAAAGACCTGATCTATAAAAGCCATATACGATCTGTATGTAGCTGCTGGATATCAGAGGAACGGTTTTGAGCCGTAGATCAGATATCGTATTATATGAGTGTCGGATGTGCTTGTATCAGAGAGCTGAAGCCCAGATCAGCAAAACTGGGCTTAAACCATCCAATTCAGGAGGATGTCTGTGGAAATTGTTTGTAAAGTTGTTATGCTACATTCACGCCACCGCGTAATTACCGTAATCTCGAGATGGTCAGGTGGTACGGCTTTCAGAAAACTCCCAGCTTACAAACTGTAATTACGAGCTCTACGAGGACGTGAGCGCTTTTTACGAGCCGGAATCTCGTTACAGTAATTACGATATGGTGCAAACGCACCTTTATTTCAGTTTGTTTGCATTTAATGAATGAAGATTTTTTGCGCACAATGTATCAAACTTTTGTCGAAATCATCTAACTTAACACACTGTCGAAGCACTAATGCCAATTCATTGAATTAAATGCGACAATTTTCAATTTAAAGAGTGGTTTATTGAACAGTTTACACACAAATTCATTTCATTAATATGCCATTAAAAGAAGCTAATAAAACTAATTTTATTAGCTTCTCACTGACGTATTAATAATGACTTTCTGTATATTGTTCGTAAAACAATTCTTACTCTTGCTGTCTACGGAAAGCTTTGCATGTGTAAGTTCAGTAACTTGTGATGCGCGGTGCGAGTGAAGCTAATGAAAGGAGCTAATAGCGTTTATTATCAATGAAACATAAGCAAAGCAAATTTTTGTGGGCATTTTCGTAAAAACCTTACTTAATGCTTGCGTCTGACGACGATGTCAAACTTTTCAGTCAGATTTTTACCTGGGGAAACGTTTTAACGAAAACTGTGAAATTTACACTTACGAACAAGTCTAAAGTACACGCACACTTTTTCGCGAGCGAATATTTCAGTTTTCGTAAAGAAGAAACATCTTTGCGGTAACTACTTTTATGTGCGAACACTTAGCAATTTCACAGTTTTGCGAGTTTTTGTAGACGTGTTTTAAATGTTACGTTTTAAATGCTAATGTAGCCACAGTGTGCGCCAAAATGCTAATGCTAATTCATTTAGGTGAATAACAGTGCGCACACTTTAGAATTTTGCTTGTGTGTATTTCAGTTTTCGTTAATTCACTTAACTTTTTGTAAAATGTTTTCGCTAATTTTTAGGTAGCTACACTTGTTTTTTGCATTTTCGTACTGTAGTGTTTATGTAGGCCACAGTGTGTGCCAAAATGCTAATGCTAATTAATTTACATAAATGTGACAGTTTTTATTAGAATGGTTTTACTAACAATTTACACAAACCTTCTGCTTGTGTTTCATTAATGCGCCAGTTAAAGAAGCTAATAAAGCTAATGTCATTAGCTTCTCTAATTCTCTAACATATTAACATTAGTGAAGCAAATTTTCTGAAATTTTTCGTGAAACATGCTTTTCATTTACGCAAACTGTTTTGGAAATACAATTTCAGTAACTTGTGATTTGGATGATGACAAACATTTCAGTCAGGTTTTTACCTAGCGAAACATTTCTACGTATTTTAACAAACGCAATGTGTGTTGCACACATATCAACCGCGCTAACAACACGTGCACACTTTAGAGTGTAATTCATAGTTTTCACAAAAGGTTTTCATTAACTCACTTTTCGTAAGAGGTTTTCGCTAACTTTTAAGTAGCTACGCTATTTTTTTGCACAGTAATGTTTATGTAGGCCACAGCGTGCCAGAATGCTAATGCTAATTCATTTGAATTCAAGTGAATGCGACAATTTAAAAAAAAAAAATTAGAATATGCCAGTGTTATTTTAGTTGTATTATAGTTTTATTAATATTGTAAATTAGCTTTTATTTTATATATTTAGTTTTAATGTTAATTTTAGTTTAATTTTAGTAATTTCGTTATGTGCTTTTGTCATTTTATAGTTTTTTTTTTTATTTATTTTTTAAATATTGCTATTTAGGCTTAATTTATTTTTATTTCAGTTTTAATTTTAGGCAGTTTTAGTCTACTTATTTCTATTTAATGATTTTAGAGGTTTAACTTAAAAACTAAAAATGTTGCCTTGGCAATAAACTGAAATAAGTTTGTTTAGTTTAAGTTTTTAAACGAATACTTATATTTTATTTAATTTCACCTTTATTTCAATTAACAGAATTGTTTTTAATAGTTTTAGTTAACGATAACAACCCTGTAATGTGCGCACTTGGATATTTCACACAGTTGTGCGAGTGTCTGAAGTATGCTAATGCTAATGTAGCCTGAAGCGTTAATGTCACAGGCCGCCTGTGGGCAGATATTGTGGCGTCAGCGCTTAGCTTCGCATACAAACATGATGAGGGTGTTCAACTAAAGGACTGTGACCCTCACACACATAAATTTTCATGTATACACACATTTATTCGAAGCCCTTCACACGAACACACTTAATACTCCAATCACGGACCCCTGCTAGCGACCGCACCACGGATTACATTTCAATTTACTCCGCCGCCGATTTCTGTCCGCGCAAATTAGTCACTGCACTCGTTTTTTCTTCTCCATGGATAATTCCCATTGTCAGGGGCCCGGGCCGGGACTCTCGTGGTGATTTCAGGCTGAAGATTAAAACTGGAATAAATCTCTTTAATGAGGCTAGATAAAGTTCAGCAGTGCTATACGTTGTGCTCAACTCTTTCAATCTGCTTTTTTCCTGTCATCGGTGCTGATTCTCACTTCCTGCCGCTCCGCTGGTGGATGTTATTGTCACTTTTGAGTCGATGTGACACTCGGTGGATTTGGAGTGAGATAAAACAGAGAGAGAGAGATGGTTGAAGTGTTGATCTCAGCAGGTAGCCTGTCTGTCTCTCTGTCTCTCGACGTGTCTGGGGACGTTATTAGAGCTTCCAGCTCAAAACTCCTGCTAGGGAACAATCATCGAGAACCCAGAGTGTGAGGAGAAATCGAGGATGGAAAATAATATATAAAAGCTCATCCGCTTTGCTAGTGTGGTGACGTTTAAGACCCTTAAACCATCATGAAACATAACATGCATAATGCCAATGTCTTGTTTTTTGGACAATATAAACATTTTGTCTTTAAAGTATTATACAATAACTTAGTCAGCGTGTAATTTAAATGTACTTTTTACTCAATGAATAACCAGTTACAAAATAAGGATGCATTACGAAAGTAAAATTGGTGGTAAAATATTTCATGTTGATTTTAATGGATTTCAAAGTTGGGATAATTATTTTTTTTTTAAAGTTTTGTAAGGACTTTTCAGTTCAGAGCAGGTTTTTTGTGACTTTCAGAGTCGTTTTTCATCTGATTTTCTGTAAAGGTGCTTTTAATATTTTGGGGGGGAAAACTTATAAAACTTTGATAAATTAAAGTGCCAATAAATATATTAGAATAAGTAAGTTTACATTTATTTTAAATTCACATTTTTAAGCTATTTATTTTAAATGTTTAATTTATTGTATTCATTTTATTTATATTATTTATTTTCATTAATATTTTTCTTATTTTATTTTATACTTTGAAAAACTTTGAAAAACTTAGTGTAAGTAAATATATTAGTGTTTAAGTAAATTTAAAATTAAAATATTTTAAGTTATTTATTTTAAATGTTTAATTTATTGTATTTTATTTATATTATTTATTTTCATTAATTTTCTTATTTTATTTTATACTTTGAAAAACTTTTAAAAACTTAGTGCAAGTAAATATATTAGTGTTTAAGTAAATTTATTTAAAATTAATATATTTTAAATGTTTAATTTATTGTATTCATTTTATTTATATTATTTATTTTCATTAATATTTTTCTTATTTTATTTTATACTTTGAAAAACTTTGAAAAACTTAGTGTAAGTAAATATATTAGTGTTTAAGTAAATTTAAAATTAAAATATTTTAAGTTATTTATTTTAAATGTTTAATTTATTGTATTTTATTTATATTATTTATTTTCATTAATATTTTTCTTATTTTATTTTATACTTTGAAAAACTTTTAAAAACTTAGTGCAAGTAAATATATTAGTGTTTAAGTAAACTTATTTAAAATTAATATATTTTAAGTTATTTATTTTAAATGTTTAATTTATTGTATTTTATTTATATTATTCATTTTCATTAATATTTTTCTTATTTTATTTTATACTTTGAAAAACTTAGTGCAAGTATATATATTAGTGTTTAAGTAAATTTATTTAAAATTAATATATTTTAATTATTTATTTTAAATGTTCTTATTTGTTTTAAAAAGTATTATTTTTTTACATTTTTAAAAAAGTCTACTTTAATTGTTCTTATTTTAAATATTTTTTTTTTATTTATTTCAGATTTACTTGAAATGCTTATTATTATTTTTATTTATTTTAAAATTATACATTTTGTTTTTATTTATGTATTTATATATTATGTTTTATTTATTTTAAAATAGACCCATTGATTTATTTATATTTATTTTCCACCAACTGACACACCATAACACAATATATATCCTTCTCTACAGTTGTGCAAATAATCTTTTTTTCGTTGAGTGTATAAAAACTAATTCTACAAACAAACCAGACACATAGAAGTGAAATATCGCTCTGAATGCCGTTAATGAATCTAACTTTCTTTCTAATGGACGCCAGCGTGACGCTGAAGCGTGACTTGACCAGGAGCTTCAGCGGCCGCAAAGTAAGAAAACGGAGGGAAATGAAAGTATTCATTAGCTAAGGCCGGCTAACTCGCGCCATGCTCAGCGGCTCCACCTTAATTGCACTTGTACAGCCTGAAAATGGCTTTTCCTTCGGCCCCCGGCAGCTGAAGAGTGAGAGATTTGAAGGAGACGATGAATGGAAGGAGAAAGTGTGCGTCGTATGAGAGGGGAGGGTAAAGATTTCTCACAGCAAATTTCTCTTCCCATCAGCCACTAATGGCTGTAGATATTAACGATGGAAGCCGACATGTTTCTCAGTCTCGGCTGATTTTCCCACGTCGGGTTTTTCCCCCTCTGA
Organism: Megalobrama amblycephala; assembly: GCF_018812025.1. NCBI lineage: Eukaryota > Metazoa > Chordata > Actinopteri > Cypriniformes > Xenocyprididae > Megalobrama > Megalobrama amblycephala. The sequence continues at coordinate 5,417,143 of NC_063045.1, read as the reverse complement.
AGTGTCGTTTGCAGCTTAATTCACCAGTTATTGGCTCTTTCATCAAAGTACAGTTCACTGAGTCCTTTAAATGTTGCCTTCAACCAGATTACCTCCGAGCTCAATGAAATTAATAATATGTTGTAGGGTAACGGAGCGATAGCTGGAAAAAAATTAAACGTCCACCACTTCCTTCTTCAGAGACGCAATTGAAGGATGTGTTGAGAAGTTCAGGATTATTAGGACACATGCAGAATTTAAAATAAAGGCATTCAAAGTCTTGGGTTTTTATTATCTATTTGCAAAAATTATATATTTATTTTTTTGTAATGCAAATTTACACCATAATACCTAACTTTTTATATTAATTAAATGTAATTACTTTTTAATGAAAATTTTATTACATTTTTAATTAATTATTTTTAAGTATTGATATATTAATTGATTAATAAAAGTTATAAAATTAACACAAACATTTTTTTGCATTTTGTTTTTCAGTTAATACCTGAACATTTATTAATTAAATAATAAAAGTAATAAAAGAAATGTTTATTTGTTTGTTCCATTTTTTTTGTTGCATTTTTTTTTCAACAAAATGCTGTACTTTTTAGCTAATACTTGACATTTAATTGTTTTTATTATTAATTTATTAATTAAATAAACAGTAAAAAAATATAAAAAATCTTTGTTTTTGTTCAAACACATTTCTTTTCTTTAGTTTGTTCATTTTGGTTTTTATTTTAACTTGCTTTTTTTGCATATAAACTATTCTAGCATTTTTTTTTTTTTTTTTTTTGCAATAGCAAAACACTTTACAGTTCACCAACATTGCCATAAGACATGTAATAGTCTCAGTTTAACATATTTTACTATTAAATAAATTCTGGGGAATTACGATTATACAGAATAATCAGTGCAGATAACGTGAAAAAGTTGCGCAAATTGTGTGGGCTTCCTCGTAATGATTTCGACTTTTTCTCTCGTAGATCACTCAAGAAGAGGGCGAGTTCATGATCACGTTCCCGTACGGATATCACGCCGGATTCAACCACGGATTCAACTGTGCCGAATCCACCAACTTCGCAACCCTGCGCTGGATCGATTACGGCAAGATGGCCACGCAGGTGAGACGTCTCTCTCACACTACTTCCTTTATTTCTCATTCGTTTGTTTTTCTTTTGCTCGTTCATTACTTCTTCACAACCTTTCATTCATGCTTTCGTTCTTGCTGCTTTCATTTGTTTGTTCAGTAGTTACAGTTTTTACTTTTCATTATTGTTTGTTTTTTGTTTCATTTTTCTTCATTCGTACTGTACCAAATGGTCAAAACTGACTCATTTTGCTTAAAACTTAAGAACAGTTTGGCCAAAAATCACAAGACTGGTCGCAGCAGTCCAACGATACCTAATTTTCACATCTTCCATTTTGGGCGTCAGCCATTTTGAATTTTGTTGTAAAATGCCATATTTTACGAACACATTGGCATATCATTACAAAACAAGGGTATTCAAAATGTTTTGTGGCAGCGCCATCTTGTGGTCAAAAATTATAATGAAATTTCAAAAATGCTAATAGCTTTTGATTAGTTTAGGCTATTGTCATTCCTTGGATCATGTCGAGAACATCAATACCAGTTATGCCATATTTGGCCGAACTTCCTGTCCGCCATTTTGATTTTTTTTTTAAACTTACTTTTCCGAACTCCTCCTAGACCTTTGGTCCGATTTTTACCAAATTCGACTCAGATTATCTTCAGAATATGCTGGCAAAAAATTATGGATTTCATGCCAATGGACAAAACCGTTTTCGTTTACCGTATCAACAAATTTGATGGCATAATGCCAAACTGCATCTGAAGCTGTATCTCTGGAAAGATTTGACCTATTGACACCAAAATTGGTGTGTGTCATTGCCACCCAACACTGACCACACCACATCAATTTTGTTTCAGTGCCACCTATTGGTCAAAAGTAATAAGCAATTATGTCACATTGAAAGTGATTGTATTTATTGGTTCTCAACAAATTTTCTTTCTTTCTTTTCTTATATATATTATAAGAGAGACATGTTCCAGATCATTTTCTTGTCTGGCATGTAAAGATTCCTCAGCACATGTTAAACACACGTGTCACACACAGAGCGTCTTGTTGTGTGATGATTAGAGCGATCTGAAGAGATGCTGGCGAGTGTCGGAGCACGAGAGGGTCAGAGATGTGTGGCGGCGGCTCGCTGCCGCTAATTAAACCACACGAGCAGCAGTATCTTCTGTGGGAATTTGATAACGGTTTGAGTCATTATTTCAGTTCTGATAGAGCAGCTCATTAGTTAGAGATCGTTAAACCTGCACATTCGTCGCAAAATACTGTTTTTTAGCATGTTGCAGAATGTTTATGTGTGAAAATGGTGGAGTACAGCCAAAATGCATTGGGGGGGGGCATTTACACAACACCGTTTTCAACTAAACTTTAAATCTTTTATGCGTTTTGGCCATTCATTTACATGACGACAGTGTTTTGGGGGCCTGAAAAACGCAAACTTTTGAAAAGTTTCAAAGTGTAAGTTTTTAAAAACGATACCATTATCGTCTTCATGTTAAACTACAAAAACGCATTTGAGAAAATGGTGATGTCATGTGCACCATATTATAGGCGCATCATGTTTCTTTACAAAGTGACATCGCCATCTACTGGTCTGGTAGTAGAACACAGTGTTTTTAGTCATTTTCACAGATTATTTTGACATTGTACGTGAAAAACGTAAAGAAAAATCTAAAAAAACCTAAATATTATCCAGCCCTTTTGATGATATATCACAATAATATTAAAGTATTTGATCTCAAATGGCATAAAAGGATGTTTTGTTTCGACTTTCAAAAGTCATTGCATATTTTCCACTAAATGAAAACAAAGAAAAATGGTGTGAATATTTGATTTATATTAAATTGTATTTTTATGTGCACCTACATATATATCAGTGCTTACTTAGAAATGAATTGAATGTACTGACAAAAATTTAAACGTAATGCTATTAAAACACAAGTCAGTCTGAAAAACTAGTCTGATGACTCTTTAGCGCATTAAATTTGTTGTGATATTGCTTAATTTTACATCATTGTGAATGTAATGTGAATATTTCGCCCATCTCTTGTAGTCTGTGTATGTTTGAGATCCCAGAGAAGCTGCTGAACAAACGAAGATGTTAGTAATAACACACCTGCATCACGTCCAAACGGCTCTTGTGAGAGTGACGGCATGAGTTATTAACATGTTTAATCTCAGATATGAGGCGCAGCATCACTGCTCTGGTCTCTTCAGGGGCGAACGATTGTTTCCTCCGTTTGGATTCTCACTCCATTTCCATTTATTCATTTAGCAGTGACAATAAAAGACATTGAGTGTGAATTATTTTCATTTTTTTAAATTTTTTTTATTTTACAGTTTAAAAACGTCTGTTGTAACATTTCGTCTTTATCTTTTGTTTGTTGTTTCATATTTTCATTGCTATAATCATTGTTATAATCTGAAATGTATCATTATACATATACATATATATATATATATATATATATATATATATATATATATATATATATATATATATATATATATATATAAATATGTCATATAGTGTCTCTCAGTGAATGGGACACAGATTTTAATAGTAAAATGTATATAATGAATAATATATGTGTCAAATAATGTTCTTAGTCTTTCGATCGATCGCGGATGGTTTCATTATATTGGGCAGATATAAAAGTATAAGAGGATAAAAATAATAAAAGCAAAAAATGTGTCTCCAAATATACTTGGGCGGCCGTTATTATACCAGGCCCGCTCAAGTAAAGTCTATGTGTGGGAAGCACTATATATATATATATATATATATATATATATATATATATATATATATATATATATATATATATATATATATATATATATATATATATATATATATAAAAGGTGTGTGTGTGTGTGTATATATATATATATATATATAGTTTATTTATTTGTTTTTATATATATATATATATATATATATATATATATATATATATATATATAGTTTAACAAAGTATTCAAATCATGAACAAATTCAGCTTTGCATCACAGGAATAAATCAAACATCTTCAAATGTATTTAAATAGAAAACTGTTATTTTAATAATTTCTCAAAATATTTCTGTTTACTGTATTTTTTAATATTATTTAATATTATGTATTAATACAACCATTAAGAAAACACAAAAAATATTCAAAAATCTTGCAAATCGAAAACGTATAAAATTTTATAAAAACTAAAATGTATGTTTGTGTATATATACTTTTTTATTTATTTATTTATTTATTTTTTATCTTTTTCCAGTTTCATTTTTCATTGTTAGTCTAAAATACTAAGGAGATATATATATATATATACTCAGTTTTGTCAGCTTTTTGTAGCTTGTGAAAGCTGCTGTATTTTGGAAACGGCTGCTGTTGAATGTTAGTAACATCAGTAGTTTCAATGTTAGCCGGTTCTTCTCCACAGGTGGAGTCGGATCCTTCCAGTCGGGCTGCAATTGCATTTCTGAGTATAATATGCCAAGCCCTGGAGTTACGCTGCGAGTCGTTGACATTTGGGAGTGAAGAATAGCGCTTGTTGCCGTTATTACACACACACTCGGGGCTCGCGGTGTTTGCGCTCGGCCTGTCTGCTCTTCAGCTGCAGAATGTTTCTGGTAATTGAACAGCAGCTCCAGCGCAGTGCTGGAAATAACGGCCAGATGTAATACACCCAACCGCAGCTTACGGGAAAATGACTTTTATTCTCATCCGTCTCTCTCTCTCTCTGGCGCTGTTGATTGAGAGATGTTGATTTGTGCGTTCAGTCCACGCCGCACAAACTCTGCGATTAAAAGCCTGTTTTTCCCCCTCACAGTCGTCAGCGCTGATGATTTAATAATCTCACGTCTGCGCACCTGGATGAAGACGTGTTTCATCTAATCATCACGTCTCGTCTCCAACGCCTTCATTTTCCTCGCAATCATCGTTCAGACACGATGCTGTTAATGTGATTCTGTGCAGGACTGTACGACTTCATCTTTTTTAACTCAATATTTTGTAGTTTTTAAGGACTTTTTAGGTCATTTGCATATTAAAATAATGTAAAATATTATATTATTATTATTATTATTATCATTATTATTGTTATTAAAATATTCCACTACAGATTTACTTTAAATCTGCTTTTAGCAACTTTGGATTTTTCAATTTAATTTTTAATTGGTTTTTATTATTATTATTATTTGTATTTTTAGCAGGACTGTATTTTTTTTATCCCCAAAAGTTTGTAGCTTATAGACTTTTTTTTAAGGCATTTTTAGGTAATTATCTTATAATTATAGAAGTATTTCACTGCAACGTTATTTTGCAACTGGATTTTTAACATTTATATATTTTAATTTGCATTATTTTTTAAATTTTTTTTTTAATTTAATTGATATTATTGTTTATATTATTTGTTATTCATTTTTAAAATGTATTTATTTGATTTTAATTTATAGTGCTTTCATTATTCATTTTATATATGCTTTCATATTCATTAATTTAATTATTTACATTTTTTGTATTTTTAATATAATTTTTATAGTTTAATTGATTTTATTTTTCACCTCCAGTTTTGAAGATTTGTTAAATATATTGTTTACATCATCAGAACTATTTATTTATTAACAATATATGTCGTTGTGCTGATTAGCCCTGCCCACAGTGGAATCTCATTGGTCTAAAATATCACATGTAGCTGTAAACTGTCCTGATTGGCTGTGATTGTCACATCACATCCAATCAGAGTTTAAAGACAGGACTGTCTGTTTCACACTTGTTGATTTCGAGTTGTTTTGTTTCTGCAGTGCACGTGCCGTAAGGATATGGTGAAGATCTCCATGGACGTGTTTGTGCGCTGCCTGCAGCCCGACCGCTACGAGCAGTGGAAACAGGGGAAGGACGCCATGGTCCTGGACCACCTGAAACCCACAAACCTCACCAGCCCCGAGCTGGAGCACTGGAGGAAAAACAGAGTCACATTCAGAGAGAAGCTCCTGCGCAGGTGCCAAATACTTCACATTTCCACAAACAAACTTCCACTTTTTTTGTGGAATGTAACATTACAAGTCAAATTGCACCAGGGCCGTAACCACCATAGACATTGAGCGGGACAAGTCCCCCCCAATAATTAGAAATGTTAAACGACGGAGAGTAACATCCAGGGATGCAAACTATTTGACTCTTTTCTCAAATATGGCTGTTTTGAAATGAAAATATGCACTTGCATGATTGATGTAATTCCTATCTGAGTGTGACGAGAAACTTTTACATTTTCAACATATTAGGCATAGAAATAAAAGTGGGCTACATGTGTGCAAATTTTAATGCCAATTAATGCAAATATTATTTGCAAATAGTTCAAAATGATTATTTCTCAACTGGAATTAGACCTAAAATTTCCTTCACTGTTCTGTTTCTTTTTGCTGTTTAAAAATTGGTCCCCCCAGTGTTCAAAACATGGTTACGGCCTTGAATTGTACAATAGGATTTACAAAAATGCATTTTTTAAAGATTTTGGTCACTTTTTTTTTTTTTTTTTTTTTTTTGCTGGGTAAATAAATCAAAAACAGCTTATTTTCAGTGTTTTTGTCTTTAAAAAGCTTAATTGAAAAAAAACGTCATGCAAATTCATTACATTTTATTGACGAGTCACTGTGAAACTTATTTATACTAATAGTATTTATAGTAATAGTACAGCTTTTTTCGTTAAAGAAAAAAAGTATGCAAATGGATTGTTTGCTTTTACGAAACATTTTAACATCTCTACCTATGAATAGACCTTTACTGTTCGATTCGTAATCTTAATAATAAAAAGTCTTACTAACGACTAGTGGAAAACTTTTGTTTTGGAAATAAAAATCATATTGATGCTGAGATTTGTTTTTTTTTTTTTTTTTTTTCCCTCAGAAATAGATTTCTGTTTTAACGACGTGTCTGCGATAATTTGTCATAGCTGTGAATCGACTTTTACTTTTCCAATCTTAATAAATGAAAACTAGTTATAGTAATAGTAAAGATTTTGTAATAAAGAAGCTTTTTCGCTGGGGGAAAAAAGTATGCAAATGCATCATTTCATTTTAACGACATGCGAAAACACGCACATTTTTCATAGCCATGAATTGACCTTTACTGTTCAAATCTTAATAAATAAAAAACGATCTTACTTACTAAAGACTAGTGGAAAACTTTTGTTTTGAAATAAAAATCGTACTAATGCTGAGGGTTTTTTATGTGATAGCATGATGTAGGAATGTCACGTTCTAATGATACTTGTGGTTAGTTATAGTAATATTATATCTGTTGAAATAAAATGCTTTTCAGTGCTTCCCACAGGTTGAAATATACTTGCGGTGGTAGCCGGGCGAAAAATCCTCCTATTACCCACGGCACAAAAATGGTCTACTACATGTGACAAACAAATAATGTGTGATTTTTAACAGTATTTTTATTTACTGAAATTAATTTTAATTACATAGCATATTACATTTAATTACATACTAATATTATGCATTGTAAATTATGCAAAATTACAGCATTTAAATGGTTCACATTTTCCTATGTTCTCCTTGCTGTCATATAGTGTCTCTCTCAGTGAATGGGACACAGATTTTACTAGTAAAATTTATCAAATGAATAATATATGTGTCAAATAATGTTCTTAGTCTTTTCTTCCTGTGGGAGAGACTACAGTAATTTACTATGAATTAAATGGAAATCAAATTAAATACAATTTATTGTGTAACCAAAATACCAATAATGCCCAAAAGAAAAAACTTAGCGTGTGACTTTTAATTATAAACAAGCCCGAAATACACCGGGACTCTTATTTTGAAATGTCTGTACTATTGCAGGCTGATCCTTCAGATTCTTACAATCGTCTAAAACATTTTATATAAAGGCCATGAAGCAGACTTTGTAATAATTCATCAGTTCATTAGCAATCGCTTGGCATAAATCTGCGCTTTTCATTGATTGAGAATCACTTTTAAGCAGTCTGAAGCGCTGTCGCGCGAGCCTGTAGAACATGCAACAGCGCCCCCTTGTGACTTTGCAGAATGCAGCGCCCGTCTGAATGTCAGCGGGAGTAAACAGTTCTGACGCACACATAACGAGCAGGTACAAAACGACTAGTTAATCGATCGCGGATATAAAAGTATAAGAGGATAAATATAATAAAAGCAAAAATGTGTCTCCAAATATACTTGGGCGGCCGTTATTATATGTGGGTGGCCCGCCCAAGTAAAGTCTATGTGTGGGAAGCACTGCTTTTATATTGCTGCAAAAAAAGCATTTTTTAATTTTTTAATTTATTTTTTTGCTTTTTCCCCAAATGTGTTGTTTTGTCTTAACGACACGTCTCTGCGAAAATAGTAAAGCTGTTGTAAATTTTTTTTTTTTAAAAAAGCTTTTTTTTCACTGGGGAAAGAGTATACAAATGCATTGTTTTATTTTAACACGTCTCTGCAAAATTCAGAAAATTTATCATAGACTCGTAGTCGTGAATTGACCTGTACTATTCGAATCTTAATAAATAATACTATCTATATACTAAATAGTGTCGTTTAGATACGATTATAGATATATTTAGATGCAACATATTTTCCTGTTTCATTTTAATTAAAGATTAAGTAATTTTGTTGTACGTTTTTGACATTTTTATTTTAACAATGTCATATTTATTTCAGTTTTAGTTGCAAGTTTTTGTATATTTTATTTTTTTTCCGATAACTTTCATTTTATTTCAAGTAGCGAAAATGTTTTTTTAGGATTTTGGTTTCAGTTAACTATAATAACTCTGATACTATCTATAATAAATCTATCTATAACTACTAGTGTGAGAACTTTTGGTTCAAAATAAAAGTCGGTTATCCGCGTGTTTTGTTTGTTGCAGAGCTCAGGCGAAGGTGAAGCAGTTCCGGCGTCTGAAGCTGGAGGAGGTGAAGATTCTGGCGGACGAGGGCGTGGAGCTGGACATGAGTGACTACATGCGCAAGGTGGAGGAGCGCGAGGAGCAGCGGCGGCAGCAGCGGGACGAGCGGATGGCGCGGGAGGCGCTGCTCACGCTGGAGGCGCTGGAGAGGGAGGAGCAGGAGCAGGCGGAGGCGGCGCTCCGGGGAGGAGGTGACGGAAATCAACCTTTAACATGTTTTATTTAAGCGCTCTTCAAAGCTGAAGTCCCATGCTGCAGATGAATACTAATGCTAAAAGATGCATTTGCATCTTAATGTGAGTGATTTTTAACGTTTTTGCGGGAAATCAGTCCCTGAAGAGCGCCTCGAGTTTGATGAAAGCCCTTGATGCATTCTGAAAGGGAAGAACGGCAGTTTCTGAAAGGAAAACATCTTTTGTACAGCCTTGATTGTGCTAAAGTCTTACAATAACATCATAAATACAAAATGAAACCTATAATTATCAGATCAACTGCATTTTACTGGTAAACGGTGTAGGTTTTCATCTGATGAATGACAAAATACAGTTGATTTGCAACATCCTGGCAGCAACACATAGCAATTGCCTTAATACCACTGATGGTATTTTCTTCTCATTCATTCATCTTTCAGCAGGTGAAGATGGAAAAACGGATTCGCAGGATCCTCCGCCGGAAAATGGAGAGAAGAAGAAGAAGAAAAAGAAGAAGCCGAAGCATCCTGACGATATCTCCTTCCAGCAAGCTTTTGAGCAGTTCGCTTCAGTGAACGACATGCAAACCCAGAATAATGGAGCCGCTCCTCTGTCCGGCCTGCAGGTGAGCAGTTTCTCTGATCCCACGGGTTTTTACAGCCTCTAATTCTGGCCCACAGACTTTAAACATTGCAGTGAATTATTGACAAATGTATATTTTATTGTTCTCAGCCGAATCCCTTCACGAAGCTGAAGAAGAAAGTTGAGGTGAAGAAGAGCCGAAGGCATCCGTTCAGCAAGCCGCCCATGCGCTCGCCTCACTCCATAGTCAAACAGGAAGCCTCCAGCGATGAGGGTGGGTACTGCTACCATGACATCATTCGTGTGAGACCAAAATGAAATTGATAGTAATGGAAAAACGCATTATTATTAATATTTTGGTCCTCATTCATGAAAGAAGCAGATTTCTGTGAACCATGTCACATTCAATTCAACATTTTATGTAAGAACATATTTCAGAAGATCTTCATGAATGATGTCATTCTTACATGGACATTTCAAAAATGTTTGAAATAATATATAAACAGTCTAATGATGTTCTTAAGGTTGTTCATACAAAAATTTACCTGAATTCGTTTTGCTCCTCTTTTATAGATGGCGGTTGTAAAAAACGAATTATATTTATATATATTAAATTGTTTGTAAAACTGTTCTTATGTTAATTTTCAGATTTAATTCAACATTTTATGTAAGAATATATTTACAATAGATTTTCATGAATTTCAAATGAAATTAAGAATGACGTCCTTAAAATGACGTACATAAATTTATAAAGTCATTTTTGCATGGATGTTTCAGAAATGATGTTTGAAATATTATTGGTAAACTGTTACGCAAAATTTACCCGAATCCGTTTTGCTTCTTTTTTATATGGATGGTGGTCGTAAAACCAAATTATATATATTTTAAATTGTAAACGGTTTTTTTTTTTGGAGATTCTATTTTTAAATTGTTTGTCATTCTTATGTTTATCCAATTTGTTTAATTTGCGTCTTTTTCTATGGATGTATTTTATATGGATTATATATATTTTAAATTGTTCGTAAAACTATTAAAAACTATTTTTAATAGCAACATTTTACATAATATATTTACAAAAGATTATCATGAACTTGTTTTGCTTGTTTCAAATGAAGTTCGTAATGACGTCCTTAAATTCGAATTACGCATGCAAATTTATCAAGCGATTCTTGTATGTAAGTTTCAAAAATGATAAATGATTGTTTGAAATAATATACAAACAGTCTAATCATTTAGGTTGCTCGTACAACCATTCTTGCGTAAACTGTTACGAAAGATTTACCCAAATACATTTTGCTCCTCTTTTACAGATGGAGGTCGTAAAACTGAATTATATTTTTTTAATTGTTCATAAAACTATTAAAAACTGTTAATTGTCTGATTCAATTCAACATTTTACATAAGAATATATTTACGAAAGATTTTCATCAACTTGTTTTGCTCGTTTCAAATGAAGTTCGTATTGACGTCCTTAAATTCGAATGACGTTTGTAAATTTATCAAGCCGTTCTTGTATGTACGATTAAAAAATGATGTTTGAAATAATATACAAACAGTCTAATGATTTTCTTTAGGTTGTTCGTACAACCTTTCTTGCGTAAACTGTTACAAAAGATTTAGCCGAATTCGTTTTGCTCCTCTTTTACAAATGGCGGTCGTAAAACCGAATTATATTTTTTAAATTGTTCATAAAACTATTAAAACTGTTAATTGTCAGATTCAATTAAATATTTTCCGTAATATATTTACGAAAGATTTTCATGAACTTCTTTTGCTTGTTTCAAATGAAGTTCGTAATGACGTCCTTAAATTCGAATGACGTATTTTACGTAAGAAAATGTTTATGAAAGATCTTCTTGAATTTCAGAATGACGTCCTTAAAATGACGTACATAAATTTATGAGGCCATTCTTGCATTTCAAAACTGACATTTGAAATAATAAACAAAAAATCGAATGATGTTCTTAAGATTGTTCGTACAATCATTCTTGCGTAAACTGTTACGAAAGATTTACCCAAATTAGTTTTGCTCCTCTTTTATAGATGGCGGTCGTAAAGCAGAATTACATTTTTTAAATTGTTCGTAAAACTTATTCTTACGTTAGTTGTCACATTCAGTTCATCATTTTACTTAAGAATATATTTAAAAATCCTTAAAATGATGTACATAAATTTATAAAGTCATTCTTGTATGGATGTTTCAGAAATGATGTTTGAAATATTATTGCGTAAACTGTTACGAAAAATTTCCCTGAATCCAATTTGCTTCTTTTTATATGGATGGCGGTCGTAAAACCAAATTATATATATTTTAAATTGTTCATAAAACTATTAAAAACTGTTAATTGTCTGATTCAATTCAACATTTTACATAAGAATATATTTACGAAAGATTTACATCAACTTGTTTTGCTGGTTTCAAATGAAGTTCGTATTGACGTCCTTAAATTCGAATGACGTATGTAAATTTATCAAGCCGTTCTTGTATGTACGTTTCAAAAATGATGTTTGAAATAATATCCAAACAGTCTAATGATTTTCTTTAGGTTGTTCGTACAACCATTCTTGCGTAAACTGTTACGAAAGATTTACCCAAATTAGTTTTGCTCCTCTTTTACAGATGGCGGTCGTAAAACCGAATTATATTTTTTAAAATTGTTCGTAAAACTATTAAAAACTATGTTAATTGTCAGATTCAATTAAATATTATCCGTAATATATTTACGAAAGATTTTCATGAACTTCTTTTGCTCGTTTCAAATGAAGTTCGTAATGACGTCCTTAAATTCGAATGACGTATTTTACGTAAGAAAATGTTTATGAAAGATCTTCATGAATTTCAGAATGACGTCCTTAAAATGGCGTACATAAATTTATGAATTTGAAGTAATAAACAAAAAATCGAATGATGTTCTTAAGATTGTTCGTACAATCATTCTTGCGTAAACTGTTACGAAAAATTGACCCAAATTAGTTTTTCTCCTTTTTTATAGATGGCGGTCGTAAAGCAGAATTACATTTTTTAAATTGTTCGTAAAACTTATTCTTATGTTAGTTGTCACATTCAGTTCATCATTTTACTTAAGAATATATTTAAAAGTCCTTAAAATGATGTACATAAATTTATAAAGTCATTCTTGTATGGATGTTTCAGAAATGATGTTTGAAATATTATTGCGTAAACTGTTACGAAAAATTTACCCAAATTAGTTTTGCTCCTCTTCTATAGATGGCAGTATAAAATAGAAATATATTTTTAAATTGTTCATAAAACTGTTCTTATGTTAATTTTGAAGATTTTCATGAACTTGTTTTGCTCATGTTTCAAATGAAGTTCATCATGACGTCCTTAAAAATGAATGACTTGCATAAAAATGACATTCGAAATGACACAAAAAAATCAAATGATGTTCTTAAGGTTGTGTGATGTTCGTAAAACCTTGCATAAATTGTTGTATTTAATGCATTTGAACAGACAAATAGACGCACTATGAGAAATATGCTTTCGTTGCCACATGGAGAAAAGAAACATGTCATCCTAGATAAATGTCTGATGGTACATTTTCAAGTGAGGAGAAAGTTGTTAAAAGTTAGATTAGTTTTTACAATATGAATGTTTCTAGAACATTTCATTTCAGAGTGTTCTGATTTGTTTGTTGTGAAAGTGTGTGCTTGCGAGCACAAAGAGCAAAAGCAATAAAGTATGAAAGAAAGCAGCCACAAACAGTAAGCGCTTTATAAAATCGAGCGGCTGAAAGACGGTTATTGATTTGTCTGTGCTGTGTGTTATGAACAGACAGACAGCTGTAAACCTGCACCGCCCGCTGTCACTGCAGGGGGCAAAATACAGGACAGAGGGGCATCAAAACGCTCCAAAAATACATCTTCACCTGCTGTCTGTAGAGTCACGATTGACAGCAAGAGGAGAACACTAACATTCAGCCCCATTTAACTTCAGTGTGATTCATTTACCTGTGAACTAGGTGTACTGTCAGTGTTAAAAACACATCTATCTATCTATCTATCTATCTATCTATCTATCTATCTATCTATCTATCTATCTATCTATCTATCTATCTATCTATCTATCTATCTATCTATCTATCTATCTATCTATCTATCTATCTATCTATCTACTTTTCAGCTCTATCTATCTATCTATCTATGAAGATGTAGTTATTTGTGTTAATTATGTGTGAACCTCACGTGTGTCGTCTCTCTGTGTTCCTGTAGAGCTGTACTCGGGGCTGCCAGTAGGTGGAGGCGTGGGTCCGGAGACCAAGAAGGACCTGTGGCAGAACCTGTGGCAGAACCGCTCGCCAAACTTCCTGGCCGAGAAGCAGTTCAACGCAGCCATGGCGACCATTGAGCCACACTGCGCCGTGTGCACGCTGTTCTGTCCGTACACGCAGGTAATTAATAATGCATCACGGTCAACATACTGAGATAGTCTCACATATTCAGAGAAGGAGGGGCTTTATAGAGACAGGAAGTAAACAGTGTGTTACTGACAGAGCATTTTATATGAGAAAAATTGTGTTTATTGAACATTCAAGCTTGAAAATCAATTATATTAGGTCCTCTTTAACATGCTGACCTGTCTCATGTGTTTTTCTGTGTTTAGCCTGCGAAGGACCCCTTCCACACCTCAGACACGTCCGGGCTGGTGTCCCGGGTCGGGTGTCGCACCCGTCCGCTGGTTCCAGAGATGTGCTTCAGTGCCGGTGCCGAGAACACTGAACCCCTGCCGTCAAACTCCCACATCGGTGACGACGGCACCAGCGTCCTGCTGTCCTGCAGCAGCTGCGGCCTACAGGTCCATGCAAGTGAGTTCAGACACCTCACACCTGTTTCTCATGAAGAAAAAAAAAGATATATATATATTTAAAAGTCTGACAAAGAGACATATTTTTGGAGCTTTGGTGTGCCGACTTTTTTTTCTGCTTTTTATTAATATTTTTTTTGGTCGAGCACCCATCTTTGAGTGTGTTTGCGTGCTTTTATCCTGATTTTGCTATATTTACAAAAAAATACATATTTTCTTTTCTAGTTTTCAAAAAGCAGTTATTATAATAATTTATTTATAATTTTAATTATTGTTTATTTATTATTAAGAATAAATGAATGTATTTACTTAATATAATAAAATAATAAAATGTGAATAATAATAATAAAAGTAATAGTAATAATTAATAAAAGTTTAAAGATGTAGGAAAACTAACTAATTAATAATGAATTATATTTATTATTATTTTTTAGTTTTTTGGATTAAAAAAATAATCCTTCTTTGGACAACTCAAACAAACCCTTCTTTTTTTTCCTTTTTAAAAATGAATAATAAATAAATGTATTTATATAGTATAATAATTTCACTAAAATAGTGTCTCTCTCTCTCTCTCTCTCTCTCTCTCTCTCTCTATATATATATATATATATATATATATATATATATATATATATATATATATATATATATATATATATATATATATATATATATATATATATATATATATACTAAATATTGTATTATTATATTATAGGACCTTTCATTTTTTCTGTAAAATAATCAATATAATAATAAAATGTATTTATATTATTTTATATTTTTATATTATATTTAATGTAATGTAATTTAATATAAATGTGAGTTTTATATATATATATATATATATATATATATATATATATATATATATATATATATATATATATATATATATTAATGTAATATATTTTAAGCATTATTTGTTTATTGTTTAATAAATTAGCTTTTTTTGATGAGTGAAACTCTATTTAATAAATCAATTTTTAGAACATAGTAATATAAATAAAAATGATATATATTTTAATAATATAGGTCAAAAGGACCTTTTGGTTTTTCTTTAGCAAGATGTATATTAATTTTTTTTTTTTTTTTTTTTTTGTCATATTGCCACATGCCACAAGAAACATATTGTAGGTTAGTTTGGATAAATGAAAAGTGTGTTTCCAGACAGATAATATTAGTGTTCATTGTCCTCTCAGCCTTCCTCCTAAAACAAGTAGTAGTTCACTTCTCCAGCTGTTTGTTTGCCTTCCTTCACGCCAATCCACATATTTCTGTGTGTCAGTCAGGAGCCGTGTGCCTCTGATTAATAAACGCCCCTGATTCCCTCTTTATCTCGTCGCCGGGCCCTCGAGAGCCTCTTACGGAGACCTGGACGTCACTCCAGCCAATTTACCGTCAGTCAGGCTGAACTCCAGCGCTGTTATTTATTTAGAGGGGCAAAGAAAAAACCTCCCGAAGAGGAAAACGCAGACCGCAAAAGTGGTTTGTTTCTCTTCGGCGCGAGTCTAAGCCGCGTAGCCAATTAGTACGAATGTGTGTGAGCGACTGGGACGTACGAGTGTGACGCCGCGCTCTGATTGGCCCGTTTAAATAAAATTGACAGTTCAGATGAAACTATTTCACTTCAACTTTTGCTTGATGTTTTTTGTGTTTTCCAGAAGCATCCGGCCGTGATATATGATTATATTTACCATCAAAACAGCGACGGATGCACTTCACTGTACCAAACAAAAAAAAAAGCGCGAGCATTTCGCTTGGATGCTTTCCAGAGTGGTTCGATTCGAAAGTACGACTCGCCGTATGTCGGCTTCTTCTAAAGTTCATTACGCCGAGCGTGAAGCACTCGTTCAGTTTGCGTGACTGATTTATGAAGTGTGATTGCTCTGGGATGAGCCGTCATGTATTAGTCTGCTTTTAGCTGCACTAATCAGTTTACCGTCACTCTGTTTTCACTCTGTCAAACTAATTAAAGTTGTCGCTGTGTCATAAACGCACTTACTCATATTTTACCTTCACTCAAGCTTCTTCAGCTTATAAAACGGGTATTTCTGGCTCGTAAATCTCATCCGCTGACCCACGTTCAATTAAAATAGCTGATATATGTGCACCTGTGTTCATACATCATCTGAATTATATATATATATCTGCATTAGTTATGTTAAACAGCCTACTGTATTACTTATTGGAAGCACTGTTGTTATTCATCTCTTCAAGAGTTGCAATATTGGTTGTTTTTATCTTTTTTTTGTTCTGTCATTCGTAAAATGGTGAAATCACTTTAAGTTTTGACCTCAGTGCTCTTATTGCTTTAATTTTCTGCCTCCATGCTGTAAATTTCACTCCCAAAAACACCAGAGCTACGGAAAGCAGATCTCCCGCTGTGTTTTAAATGCTCTGATTCCCTTGACTGGTTCTTGTAGAGGCGACACAAACCACTGTCCAAAATGTACGCAAAGGATCCAGCCGTTCTAGGGGAAAAACCACCACCAACAACAACATCATCTCTGGCTTGTTTGCCCTCCAAAGCTTTGAAGAATGGGCCGTGAAGTGAAACGAATCCAAAATGTACAGTACCAGTCAGAAGTTTGGAAACATTACTATTTTTAATGTTTTTGATAGTCTCTTATTTCACATCAAGGCTGCATTTATTTGATCGAAAATACAGGAACAATCAGTAATATGGTGAAATATTATTACAATTTAAAATAATGGTTTTCTTTTTATTCCTGTGATCAAAGCTGAATTTTCAGCATCATTACTCCAGTCTTCAGTGTCACATGATCCTTCAGAAATCATTCTGATATGCTAAATGTTGGAAACAGTTGTGCTGCTTAATATTTTTTTGGGAACATGTGATACTTTTTTCAGGATTCATTGTTTAATAAAAAGTTAAAAAGAACAGCATTTATTCAAAATAGAAATCCAAACTAACATTAGAGAGCAGTGGCACTGGTGCCACTAATTTCTGCAGAAGATGGTGCTGGATTTTTTTTTTTTTAAATCATAAAGGTAATTTAATCAAATTACTATTGTTTTGCATTAATACGTGCAGTTACTAATAATATTACATGTTTATTCATTGGAAATTTGTCAAAGCACTGAGCTTCAATTGAGATGCAGATAAAATTAACTTAACAGTAATGTGCAAAAACATTTTTAAAGGTAAAAATGTAAATGTTCTACTCTTATGTACTCGATGTACATCTGACTAAGCTTGATGCGATTTTCCGAGCTGATACGGGCGCCTCTGAATTTGCATCTGAAAAGCGTGATAATGAGCTGACTCACAAACGACTGACATCTCTCTCTTTTCAAACAGATTACATAAGTCCAATTGAAAACAAATATTCTGTTTACGTGATTTAAAACCTGACATTTTAACGTTTCTTTAGATATATGTCTCATGTTTGTGTGATTAGTATTCACTAAGTTGCAGTTAATTTTCTGAGAATGGACTTGATTCAGAGAGAGACAACAGATAGCGCAACATGTTAGTTTTCTTTTTTGCAAAAAGCACAACATTTTGTTTTTACTCTGAGTGTACACAAATAAAAGAAGACATTTCACAGATGGTGTAGAATGGTGTATAACTCTAAATTTTATGTGCAAAACTGACAGAGTATTTTGAGTCTCTTTCACACTGATAACAAAAAATGCAAGGTGGTATCGCCGGCGCGACCGCCGACTCGAGGGTGTTAAATGTACCAAACTGAGCTGACCGACATCTTCACTGATTATAAAAGGAGCGCTCTTTACTTGCTTTCTATGTAATTCAGTCACAATTTGAAGAAGTTTTTGTTTTTCATGAGACTTTTCCTACTTTTCCATCAATAAGTGCTTCTATCTAGTGATAATTTCATGTCTTTAAAAAAATTGTTTGCCTAGAAGTGTTAGTTTTCCTACGTCTTTTAGTTTTACAAATCATCACATTCAAAAAAAACATAAAACTTGGATAATATTTAGAGCTTTTAAGTGCAGGAAAAAGTGTGAAGCACTTAAAAAGTCCTTGAAATGTGCTTGAAATTCAGTTTGCATGAACCCTGAAATTAATAATGTAAAAGTATTTCTGTCACAATACCATAGTTTCAGTAACTACAGTTTCACGTTACTACATTAAACACATGGTGATTTGTGGACTGAGGAGTCTTAACTTGTTCGTGGCACAGTGTTTCTCCTGCTGGTTGATCTGATATCTGTGGTTTAAAGCAGAGAATTTGAACGCTTCCCACTAGATCTCGCAGCGATGTTATTAATTTTTGCAGCAAATTCAAACGCTTTCTCACTGGATCTCCCAGCAGTGTGTAGCAAACAGTGTCACGTGATCGAGATTGGCGCATCTGATACACAAGTGCTGCAGAGCTCAAATGAGTAGAGCTCGTTTTTGTTTGCCGTTTGATGTTTCTCATGTGAAACGGTTATGGCTGCTCTTATCAGTTGTGCAATGTGGTGGTCACACTCTAACAAATAGTCACACTGGCAGAAAAAAAAGCCTTGCATTGATAATAAATCTGCATATCAGAATGATTTCTGAAGGATCATGTGACACTGAAGACTGGAGTAATGATGCTGAAAATTCAGCTTTGATCACAGGAATTTCAAAGTACATAAAAAACAACATTATTTTAAATTGTAATAATATTTTACAATATTACTGTTTTTTTTCCTGTATTTTTGATCAAATAAATGCAGGCTTGAAGAGACTTCTTTCGAGAACATTAAAAATTGCAATATGTCCAAACTTTTGACCAGCTCTGTAGGCGAAGGATCCGCCGGTCGAACCGTTCTAGGGGAAAAAACACCACCACCACCAACAATAACAACATCTCTAGCTTGTTTGCCTCCGAAGCCTTGAAGAACGGGCCGTGAAGTGAAAGACAGCTTGTTAGTTGTGCTGTCTTTGCCTCCTCATTTCTTGATGCTATTTTCTGCCAGCCTGGTTTCGTAAGCGCTTGAACTCACAAACATTCTTCCAGCGGTTATGAAAACGACTTTCCTGAACATGCGTAAGCGCGTGTTTGTGCTCATGTGTGCGTGTTGCACATTAAACTAATGCCCGGAGGCCGTATTTGTATCCCGTCTGCTGTGGCGGAGGCCATTACGGCTGGAGCTGGGCTTGGGCGCGCGGTTCCTGCTGTTAGTGTTTACCTGGCGCGGATGAGGTGGGCACAGCTGCTGAAAGCTGGTGATTTCGATAAGACGGGGACGAGAGGGAAATGACAGCATGTCAAAACGAGCTTTCCATTTCTGTGAGCTTTCACCTCCAGCTGGAGCGTTCTTCTAAAAGGGTCGCTCGTACAATATCACAGTCCACTTTTGTGCCTTGCAATCGAAGGGTGCCTGGTGTAATTACGGGAAACAGCAGGTTCTTGAATGCTGCGCAACGACAAACACCTTCAGATGATATCGCTGCTCGCTGCTGTGGTGGTGACGTCATCCTTGAGTTTCAGAGTTTTAGTTTTGAGTACATTTTCTACGTTTGTTTAATTATTGAAAACATAAAAGGTGTAAAAGAGACCTAACATCCATAGTAACACGTTCATTTTTTGTAATTTGTCTTATTTCCAACTCAGCATTTGGCTGTGTCGGCCATAATTGTTAGGTTTTTCCAAACGTGAAGTTTATTTGCATTTTTCGATAATTTACATGAAAGATCCTTCGTAATTTGACTTACTTGCAACTGAATATTCAGCGATTATAGCCATAATCGTTGAGTTTTTCCAAACGTGAAGTTTAACAATTTATTTGCGTTTTTCAAATAATGACTTGAAACATCCACAGTAACACATTCATTTTTTGTAATTTGACTTATTTACATCTGAATATAAAGCATTGGTAACCGTAGCTATTGAGTTTATAAATTTTATTTACATTTTCCATTAATGGCCTTAAATGACTTTTGTTACACATTCATCTTTCGTAATATAACTGATTTGCATCTGAATATTCAGCGTTGGTATCTGTAATCGTTGACTTAAAAAAAAAAAAATTCGTTTTTTGATTAATGACTTGAAACGTACTTCGTAACACATTCATTTTTTGTAATAACTTATTTCCAACCAGATATTTAGCTGTCGACAATAATTGAGTTTTTCCAAATGTGAAGTTTATTTGCATTTTTCCAATTGACGTGAAACATCCTTCATAATTTGATTTATTTGCAAATGAATATTCAGCAATTGTATTCATAATCGTAGAGTTTTCCCAAACGTGAAGTTTGAATTTTATTTACATTTTTCCATTTATGTCTTGAAACATCCACAGTAACACATTCATTTTTTGTAATTTGACTTATTTACATCTGAATATAAAGCGTTGGTATCTGTAATCGTTGATTTAAAAAAAAAAAAAAAAAATTACTTTTTCGATTAATGACTTGAAACATACTTCGTAACACATTCATTTTTTGTAATAAGACTTATTTCCAACCAGATATTTAGCTGTCGACAATAGAGTTTTTCCAAATGTGAAGTTTATTAGCATTTTTCCAATTGACGTGAAACATCCTTCATAATTTGATTTATTTGCAAATGAATATTCAGCAATTGTATTCATAATCGTAGAGTTTTCCCAAACGTGAAGTTTTTTTTATTTGTCTTGAAACGTCCTTCGTAACACATAAATTTTTTTGTAATTTGACTTCTTTGCATCTGAATATAAAGCATTGGTATCTGTAATCGTTGATATATATATATATTTTTTTTTTTTTTTACATTTTATTTACATTTTCGATTAATGACATGAAACATCCTTCGTAATTTGACTTATTTGCAACTGAATATTCAATGATTGTAGCCATAATGGTTGAGTTTTTCCAAAGGTAAAGTTTAAGTTTTATTTACATTTTTCTATTTATGACTTGAAACGTCCTTCGTTACACATTCATCTTATGTAATTTGACTTATGTACATCTGAATATTCAGCATTTGTAACCGTAATTGTTGAGTTTTTAAATTTTATTTACATTTTCGATTAATGGCTTTAAATGTCTTCCGTTACACATTCATCTTTCATAATATAACTTATTTGCATCTGAATATTGTGCGTTGGTATCTGTAATTGTTGATTTAAAAAAAAAAAAAAAATTAGTTTTCAATTAATAAGTTGAAACGTCCTACAAATTCAAATTCATCTTTTGTAATATGACTTGTTTGCATCTGAATAATCAGCATTGGTAACCATAATCATTGAGGTTATAAATTTTCATTCATTTTTTTTTCTATTAATAAGATTAAGCGTCCTTCGTAACGCATTTATTTTTTGTAGTTTGACTTATTTGCATCTGAATATTCAGTGTTGGTATCTGTTTTGTTAAGTTTTTATTTTTTTACATTTTCGATTAATGACTTGAAACGTCCTTCGTAACACAATCAATTTTTGTAATTTGACTTATTTGCATCTGAGTATTCAGCGTTGGTAACTGTAATTACTAAGTTTTTAAAATTTTATTTACATTTTTGATTAATGGCTTTAGATGTCTTTCGTTACACATTTATCTTTCATAATATGACTTATTTGCATCTGAATATTCAGTGTTGGTATCTGTAATCATTGAGTTTTTAAATTTTAAAATTACGTTTTTTCTATTCATGAATTGAAACGTCCTTCGTAACATTCATTTTTTGTAATATGACTTATTTCAAACTGAATATTTAGCTGGCGACCATTATTGAGTTTTTCCAAACGTAAAGTTTGAATTTTATTTACATTTTTCTATTAATGACTTGAAACGTCCTTCGTAACACATGAATTTTTGGTAATTTGACTTATTTGCATGTGAATATTCAGCACTGGTAACCGTAATTATTGAGTTTTTAAATTTTATTTACGTTTTCGATTAATGGCTTGAAACGTCCTTCATTACACATTCATCTTTCGTAATATGACTTATTTGCATCTAAAACTTGTTTAATGACCAATGCATTGAGACGAACTTTGTGACATGTTTAATTTGCGCAACACAGTGTATACTGAATCTGAAAATTCGGTAGGACGACCTGATTTTATTCATTGCGATTTAATTAGTTCTTTAAAGAAGTGCACTAGACTGTTATTGGTCAATAAATGTGTTATTTGTTCCTGTGGCCATTTTTTAAAACAGCGTACACTAGTGAATCATCATACACAATATCTTTAATATATTTTCGCTTTGTTAGTTTTTACTTTTTTCGTTCATTTATTCGTTTGTTCGTTCTGTTTTGATTTCTTTTCTTTCTTTTATACTCTCGTTTGTGCTTTTCTCCTTCATTCTTTGTTTCGTTTGATGATTTTTTTTTTTTTTTTTTGGTTTTGTTCTTTCATTTGTTTTTCTACTTTTGTTTTAATTAATTTGTTCATTTTTTCGCTCATTTGTTTTTGTTCTATCTGTTCTCTCTCTTTTGTTTCTTTCGTCTTTTCATTCGTTAATTTTTTTCTTCATTCTTTTTGTATTAAATTGACAAAAATTGTTTTCATTAGTTTGTTCTTTGTTTCTATTTCCTCCATTCTTTTCTGACGTTGTGCCTTTGTTTCTTTTGTCGATTGTGTAATTTTTTTCTGGCATTTGTTTTTTTTTTTTTTTTTTTTTTAGCTTTTGGTCATTTTTGTTTATTTTTTTCTGTCTGTTTTGTCTCCTTGTTCATACGTTTCGTATCAAACTCTGTCAGAGAAAGATGCATTTTTTCAATAGAAAACTACAGAAACAGTTTTTTTCTGTGAAAATAACGTACACTGGTGAATCGCACAGAATATGTTTAATAAATAACGTTTTCGTTCTCTCTTCCGCCAGGTTGTTACGGCGTCAATCCCGACACGAAACAGGAAGGCTGGATGTGTTCTCGATGCTCCTCGATGGAGTGGACAGCAGTAAGTATTGAACACCGTTCACATATGACACGTTTATTATGGCGTTGAAGCGTTGTGTTCATGATCGGTTTAATCGTTGCAGGCCTGCTGTTTGTGCAGTTTAAGAGGAGGAGCTTTGAAGAAAACCACAGATGACAGGTGTAATATCTTAAACTCTATTACGAGGAGCATCTGTTCATGCTAATCTGCAGAACAAACTTTACATGTAAGCGTTTGTTTTCCTGTCCGTAGGTGGGTTCACGTGATCTGTGCCGTCGCTGTGGCCGAGGTTCGTTTCGTCAACGCTGTGGAGCGAGAGCCTGTGGACGTCACCGCCGTCCCCGACACCAGGAAGAGTCTGGTGAGTGACCCTTTCACCTCTTTCACTTCCTTTACTGTCCAGTTTAACTTTATTATCTTATCTTATTATCTTATATTATCTATTAACTTTATACTCATAGGTTTTTTGTGTTTTTTTGCTTTGATTCATACTTTTCCGTTCGTTGGCATCCATTGATTTGTTTCGTTGTGTGTTCTGCTTTTTCATTCTTGCATTTGTGCTTTTGTTTTTTTCTTTTCATTTACATGGATTTTCTTTTTTTTATTTGTTTGTTCTCTGTGTTTTGTTTTATTTTCTACTTTTGTTTCTTATTCCTTTATTCTTTCGTTGGTGCTCGTTTCATTCCTTATTTCATTATTTATTTTATTCGTTCTTTCGTTGGTATTTTTTCTGTTTGGCTTCTACTTTTTATTGTTTTAGTTAATTTTTGCTCATTAAATCTTTTAGTTTTTTTCTTTTGTTCATTCCTAATTTGTTTATTTCTTTCTTTTTTGTGTTTTTCATACTATTATTTTTTTTTCTTTTTTGTAAATGTAATTTAATTTATGCTTTTTTTGTTTATTTTTTATTTGTTTTATTTGTTTGTTATTTATTTGTTCTTCATTTAATTTTCATTGGTATTTTTCCTGTTTGTTTTTGTTAATTAATTAATTTGTTCTTTCATTTGTACTTTTGTTTTTCTTTTGTTTATTCCTAATTTGTTTATTTCTTGCTTTTTCTGTGTTTTTCATACTTTTATTATTTCTTTTTTTTCTTTTTTTGTAAATGTAATTTAATTAATTTATGCTTTTTCGTTTGTTATTTTTGTTTCTTATTTGTTTGTTCTTCATTTAATTTTCATTGGTATTTTTCTGTTTGACTTCTAATTTTGTTTGTTTTCGTTAATTAATTAATTTGTTCTTTAATTTGTGCTTTTGTTTTTCTGTTGTTCATTCCTAATTTGTTTATTTCTTGCTTTTTTGTTTTTCATACTTTCATTATTTCTTTCATTCATTCATTTTTTGTTCATGCAATTTAATTTATGCTTTTTTGTTTATTTCTGTTTCTTATTCGTTTGTTCTTCGTTTCTTTTTCATTGGTATTTTTCTGTTTGACTTCTACTTTTGTTTGTTTTCGTTAATTAATTAATTTGTTCTTTCATTTGTGCTTTTGTTTTTCTTTTGTTCATTCCTAATTTGTTTATTTCTTTTTTGTTTTTCGTACTTTTATTATTTCTTTTTTTTCTTTTTTTGTAAATGTAATTTAATTAATTTATGCTTTTTTGTTTATTTTTGTTTGTTATTTGTTTGTTCATTTAATTTTCATTGGTATTTTTCTGTTTGACTTCTACTTTTGTTTGTTTTCGTTAATTAATTTGTTTTCATTTGTGTTTTTTTTTCTTTTATTGATTCCTAATTTGTTTATTTATTTCTTTTTTGTTTTTCGTACTTTTATTATTTCTTTTTTTCTTTTTTTTTTTTTTGTAAATGTAATTTAATTTATTTATGCTTTTTTGTTTGTTATTTTTGTTTATTTGTTTGTTCTTCATTTAATATTCATTGGTATTTTTCTGTTTGACTTCTACTTTTGTTTGTTTTCGTTAATTAATTTGTTTTCATTTGTGCTTTTGTTTTTCTTTTGTTCATTCCTAATTTGTTTATTTCTTTCTTTTTTGTTTTTCATACTTTCATTATTTCTTTCATTCATTCATTTTTTTGTCCATGCAATTTAATTTATGCTTTTTTGTTTATTTCTGTTTCTTACTCGTTTGTTCTTAGTTTCTTTTTCTTTGGTATTTTTCTGTTTGACTTCTACTATTGTTTGTTTGTGCGTATTCGTTTGTTCTTTTTTTTTAGTTCTTTCATTTGTGCTTTTGTTTTTTACCCTTATGATCATTATTTTGTTTCTTTCTTTTGTGTAGTTCATTCGTTCACTATATTTGTTTCATTTGTTCAGTTTTCTTGTTCTGTAGTTGTACTTCTCTCTCTCTCTCGGAGGGAATGATGCATTATTAATGATGTGGAATGCCTGAATAATCAGGTGTGGTTCCTCGCTGTGCTAAACGAAGTGCATTGATTATATAGGCAGGTTTCTCCTCCTCCGCCACACGTCTGAACGCGCTCAAACACAGAAGCCAAACCACAAGTGGCATCAGCACATGACGAAATTAAAAATGTGCTTCGCTCCTTCATACGTGTCCTTCTGTTTCCATTCCTGCTTTCCTTTGTGCTCTTTTCTTTCATTCTTTGTTTCTATCTGCTGTTTGTTTTCTTTAGTTTTTTGTTCTCTTCTGCTTTTGTTTGTTCTGTTTCTTTTGTTCACTCTTTCATTTGTGCTTTTTTTCATTCATTCTTTTTTATTTGCTGTTCTTCATTTTTTGTTCTTTTCTACTTTTGTTTGTTCTTTCTTTTTCTGTTTCTTTTGTTTGCTCTCTCTTTCATTTGTGCTTTTTTCTGTTTTTTTCTGTTTTTCTTTCTTTTTTGTTCTTCGACTTTTGTTTCTTTATTTTGTTTGCTCTTGTTCGTTTGTGCTTTTTCTTTCATTCATTTGTATTTGCTGTTTTCTTTCTTTTTTGTTCTTTTCTACTTTTGTTTCTGTTTGTTTATTTTGTTCGCTCTTTCTTTCGTTTGTGCTTTATTTTTCATTTGTTTTTATTTGCCGTTTGTTTTCTTTCGTTTTTTGCTCTTTTCTTCTTTTGTTTGCTCTTTCTGTTTCTAGTTTCTTTGTTTGCTCTTTCTTTCATTTTTTTTTTTTTTCTTTTGGTGTTTTTTCTTCTACTTTTGTGTGTTCTTTCTGTTTCTGTTCACTCTTTCTTGCCTTTTTTTTTGCTTTTTTCTTTCATTCATTGTTTTTATTTGCTTTTTGTTTTCTGTTTTTTTTCTACTTTTGTTTGTTCCTTTTTTCTTTTGTTCGCTCTTTCTTTAATTTGTGCTTTTTTCTTTCATTGTTTCTTTTGCTATTTGAACTACTTTTGTTTGTTCTTTCTGTTTCTTTTATTCTTGTGTTGGTGCTTGATTCTTTCGTTATTTCATTCTTTATTTCTTTTATTGGTATTTTTCTCTTACTTTTGTTTTTAGTTTATTTTTTCAATCTTTCGTTTATTCTCTCAGTTTCTATCATTATTGTTTTTTCTTTTGTTCATTCTCTTTTTGTTTGCTTTGTCTTTTTTCGTACTTTTTGTTTCTTTTCTACTTTATCGTTTCATAAAGCTCTCGTAATGTTCATCCATCTGACTTCAGCTTATGTAAAAGATCGATGACACAGTTGCTTTGTCATCATGTTGCGAATGTTTATATAAACATCAAACATTTATTCTCATTATTTGCACACTAGAACAAGTTGAAGAAATGCCGTCATATTGTAGATTAAAAGGAAGTCTCTTCTCGCTCACTGCAACACAAAATGGACGCCAGGTCTTGATGTATGAATAAATAACTGAGAGGTTGATGCTCGTAAATCACATATTTTTCCCTTCCCTTGTCCGTTGGCCTGTCCTGTGATCAATCCCTGAGGGATGATAAATCAGAGCCTTTCACCAGCCAATGAAATATTTCCGAGCCGGCGCCACATCAAAAGGCCGTCGTACATTACGGCCGCTTGGCCACAGGGGGCTGAGATGAAGTATTGACAATTTAATAAAGAATTTTTATTCCCGTCGATATCCCCGTGTCCGTGCGCTGTGTGTGAGTTTGTGTGTTTGGAGGTGGTGCATGAGGAAATGGAGGAGAAGAGGAGAGAGACGGGGAAGAACGGACACAAAGAAAGAGGCAAAATGTTTTCCATTTAGAAGATATTCACATAAAAATGGCTCAGTTTTAAACAATCAACAGCTTATTGACTTCATTTGCCTCAAAATAAGGCCTTATTTCTACATGTGAAATCAAAATCGACTGTGTTTGTGAACATTTCTGGTGTTTTTATTGTTGTTCACTATTAATAAATGTTCCTTTTCATGGAAATGTAAGCTGCCGCACTCTTGAAATGACTTTCCTGACACATGAAAATAATGTTAACCAGTAGCCAAATAGCTATTTAGCATCGACTTAGCAAACTTACATTTGCCTCAGGCTCCATTTTCTGATGAATGAAGTCATTTTTTCTCATTGAAAACCCTGTCATTACAGTAGTTAAACGAGATGAAAATCACTTTTAATGTTTCCTTCTTGTTTATACTTTTGCACATTTTTTTGTTTGTTTTGGTTCATTTACTTGTTGTTTGTTTCATTGTTTCTGTTCTCTCTCATTTCATGTTTTTTGTTTCTTTCCTTCTTTATTTTTTCATAAACCTTTCATAATGATCATATGTCTGACTAGCTTCTGGTCACCATTACCAATAATTCATGTTTAAATTTCCTTGTTGATTATAATTTTGCACTTTTTTGTTTTCATTAATGCACTTGTTGTTTGTTCATTCATTTGTTTGTTTTTTAATTTTGTTTTTCCATTCTGTCATTATTTGTTTCTTTAGTTCATTCTTTTATTTATATATTCCTTTCATTTTTTTGGTGTTTTTGTCCTTTTGTTTCTTTTGTCCTTTTTATTCTTTCCTCCTTTTAGTTTTTTTTTCTGGTGTTTATTATAGTTTGCACATTAATAATTGTTCATATTTGTAATCTTTTATTGAAATGCAAGCCGCTCCACTTCTCAAACTGTTGTTTTTTTAGCTGTTCACCATTAGCCAAATAGCTATTTAGCATTAATTCATCATACTTGTATCAAAAATCCCTTTTAAAACTACTTTAAACTTCAAAGTACTTCAAACTGAAAACCTTCAAACATCAAGCTTTTCAGACTTCTATACACTTTCTGAAGCCAACTTCAAAGTTTGTCTTGATGAACTTTATCTAGGCGAATATCCTATTTATCACGTAAATGACATTTCATATTTCCTCGTTTCAATTTTCAGAAGTGCGTCTACTGCCACAAGACGACTAAGCAGATCTTCGGCGCGTGTATCCAGTGCTCGTTGGACAACTGCTCCACGTCCTTCCACGTCACCTGCGCCCTCCTCGCCGGAGTCGTCATGAAGCCGGCCGATTGGCCGTATGTGGTGTCTGTCACCTGCCACAAACACAAACAGACCAATCATAAGGTGCGTAGCCTTGGTTAACACTCTAAAAAGAGACCGCACTGTTCCTCAAACTAAAGGTTTGCTTCCGTCGCAGGTCAAAAGCGGCTCCCGCGAGTTGTCTCTGGGTCAGGAGGTCATCGGGAGGAACAGCAATGGTTGGTTCTATCGCTGCACCATCACCGGCATCGGCACGCAGAACTACTACGAAGTCAACTTTGACGACGGCTCCTACTGTGATAACGTCTTCCCGGAGAACCTGCTGGTGAGATAAACACACCAACAAATAGTATCTTCAACATATTCAACAGTTTATAGTTGCTAAAACCTCCTTAGTCATGATAAAATCACTGTAATGTATGGCCTCTTGTGGCCTTATAAAAGCATAGTTCTGGTCCTGGATGCTGATTGGTTGAAATCTAATTGTAGGTTGTTGCGGTGGCTTCATGCATTCATTTGGCTCATCTAATCAGATTTGATCTATCGTCTCTTTAATTTCTGTCTCAGAGTCACGACTGCCTGCGGAACGGCCCTCCAGAACAGGGCGAAATTGTGGTGGTCAAGACAATCGATGGACGGATTCTCAACGCGTCTTTTGTCAAGGAACACGTCCACCGTTACTACCAGGTAACTGACCTCTTACATTTATTTTTGTATTTATCCACATTTGTTTTTCCAGCACTTTGATAAAGACATTTTGACCCTGTTTACAAGATGCGTTTTGGTCTATCGGATCACAAATGGATGAAATAGACACCTGGTGTTTTAATCCTGTCTCTTTTGTCAACTTTCAACCACTTCTGTCCTGCTTTCTTTGAGGGAAGGGTCGATGGGCGAGTAAATGTATGGGCTTTTTCAGATCTTTCGATCTAATGGATAATATAAGCTTGCACAATTTACATATGAACGTGACCGGAGATGATGTAAAAACTCACGGAGAGCATTAGCTTTTGTTTCTGCTCTGATAGCCGCAAGACCAGCTGAACGCTGTGAGTGTTTGTTAGAAATCAGGAATGGAGAGAGAACATTGTGCTGGGTACATTTTTCATCTTCAAACCAAATTTGGGTCTTCAGCCGACAAATTTTGAATCCCGTCTGGCTAGAGCGCTTCCAATACTGTTTACACATTAGGTCAGTAGGCGGTCTTTTGTGTGCATGAGTGTTTACACTACGAAAGTAATCCAGTCGATTGTGTTTTCGACGACCTCTGGAAGTGGTTGAAAGAGGACAAGCTCAAAGCGTTTTAGACCCCGTTTACACCTGTATTTAGTGTTGTTCGCTTTTGATTCGATCGATTTGTTTTATTTGTTTGGCTTCTACTTTAATACAGTTAATTCATGTTAATTACAAGTTATTTAATTAATAGAATATGAAGAGTTTGGTTCCAAAACGCGATAAATGCCATTTTCAAAAAATTGAGTTTCCGCCAAAATCAGTATCTGGTCGGTATTTAAAAGTAATTTATTAATTTTGCGCAAAATACGATATCCATTTTTATTCTGTCATGTTTTCTCCCGTTCTTTCCAAAACGCGACAAACGCCAGTCTCCTTTTTCTGCAGATACTCTTTAATCGGTAATGACAAATAATTTATAACATTAACAAGATGACCCATTGAATTCATTTCAGGAGCGACGGCTGAATGTATTTTTAGTAAAATGTCTGTATATAAGATAAAAATTGGATTAAAAGTTAATAAAAATAAGTTGATAATAAGTAATAAAGTTGATAAAAAGTTTAGACTCTGTCTAAAAGTTGATGTGAATCAACTTACTTTGCTGTGTATTTTCAATTTGAAAAATAACTTTTATATTGATGGATTAATTGCATTTTGAAAAAAAAAAAGTTTCATGGATTTATTGCATTTTGGGGGAAAAATATGTTTTTATAATAAGATCTTTCTGAAGATGAAAAGCATGAAATGGTCCAATGTTGTGCAAAAGGCATGAAAACAACTAATATTGTGTGAAAACTGAGACTGATACATTTTCTTAGAAAAATAAATCTGACCCTTTTGCTCAAGACATCAGTGGCTCCTCTGTAGATTTGAATTTTTAATGTTTTTATATCCAAAATATGCTGTGTGAAAGTTTGAAACAGAAAATAGTGGTTTTCATCTTGCCGCTTTCTTGGTAAAGAAAACACCTTTTTACCCAAAATAATCAAAATGGAGTTACTGTGTTTTGGAACCAAACTCTTCATATCTTTTTTAATTTATTTATTTATAGTTTGTTTGTGTGTGTTTTGTATATAGACTATTAGAGGGCCACAGTGTCACCTGATTATTAGGTTAGGAAACTGACTCTATATGTTAAT
Source organism: Megalobrama amblycephala (assembly GCF_018812025.1). Classification (NCBI taxonomy): domain Eukaryota; kingdom Metazoa; phylum Chordata; class Actinopteri; order Cypriniformes; family Xenocyprididae; genus Megalobrama; species Megalobrama amblycephala. Next base: position 5,386,021 of record NC_063045.1, on the reverse strand, counting down.
TTTCTTTTGATTCCCGCCTTTATCCGAGTCTTTCACGAGTCCATATTTGGTGTCAAGTTTGCTTTCCTTGTACACAGAGGAGCCACTGATGTCTTGAGCAACAGGGAGGAGAGATTAATGGGAAAATGAGAAAACTAGGCATATGTGCTGCTTGGGGGATTTATGGAGTCTGTACATGAAGCTTATGAGGTGTGATGGACCGCAGACAGCGAGAGTAGACCGCCATTCATCTGCTATTTCTCCTACATGCGACACTCCATCACAGGAAGTGCTTTTGTGTTCTTGTGCAGGGATGGGATGATGTTTTTCCTAACATTTGGGTCACATTTTGATGGAAAGGTGACTCAGAAACTTCTAAAAAGCTAAATCGAAACATGCTTTTTCACTTTTTCTCCATCTCCAAACGATGTTAATACATTGTTTGACACATTTGAAGAACTAGTTTTGGTTCACGTCAGATTCTCTCTCATTAAAACCCAAACACACACACACACACACACTCGATACAGTGTTTCATTGCTCGGCTGAACTCTTGAGAGACTCCTCTGTCAGCATTAACGAACCATTTGATTCTCTCCTCCGCCACAAGACTCCATTATTTATCAGAGCCGTGTGAGTCACCGCACTCTATAACAACCACGGATCACTTCAATGACGTCACATCTACCTTTGCTAGACGCGCCAAATGTTCTCCCACCCACTCCAGGCGATCTGTAACTGGATGTCTGGAAGTCTGACAGGTCTTGAAGCCATTGGGAATTGATCTGGAATAGGGTGTTGATTGCAGACTGGTTGAAAGTTTGGAGCTTGTTATGTTGGTTGCTCTTTCTTTCCAAAAATAAGAGTTCCTGGGTTAAATGCGGTTTTTACAGCTCTATCAACAGCGTTAGCTGTTACAATTATTATTAAATTACACCGCGTTCCAAATTATCATGTAAGTGACATGATTTCAGTAGAATAAACATTCAAATTTTAGTTTTTCTAAGAAAATGTTTGTTTATTTATCCATGTCTTTTTAGATATCTGGTATCAATCTCAGACAAAATAATTTGCCAGGACTATTCAGTTTCACACAATATTAGTTGTTTTCATGCCTTTTGCACAACATTGCACCATTTCATGCTTTTCATCTTCAGAAAGATCTTTCTTCCTCCCCATATTGCATGAGAACTGTGACTTGCTTAATAATGTGGAACAACCTCTAAGTAGGGTTTCCAGAGACCTGGCAAATAATTTTATCTGAGATTGATACCAGTTATCTAAAAAGACATGGATAAATAAACAAACAAACATTTTACTAATATGTCACTTGCACCATAATTTGGAACGTGGCGTAAATGTGCTAAATGTAATCTGCCCAAGCAGTTCGTAGATTCACGTAGATGGAGCTGTACTTGTATAACTGGAAAATAGCTTCCCAAGGGTGTTAGTAAGGCGGCACACAAGCTTTGAATCGACACTAGTAGCTTTTCTAAACTTCTGGATTGCATCAAACAGTTGGGTTCCAAGAGCAGTGAAGGATCTGAGGCGTCTAAACCGACTGCATTTCTTTCCAGGTGGAGTTTCAGGACGAGACGCAGCTCTTACTGAAGCGCAGTGAGATTCACTCTCTGGACCAGGAGCTGCCCAAGAGGGTCATGTCTCGTCTGGTAAGCGCTTTAATCCGCTTCAGGCCGAGTACCGTACGTTTCTGCACACAGAATTCATCAAGCAGAAGTCAAAGTTGCTTTCGTGTTTGCCAAACTTGAACTTTTCAAGCTAACAGAGCCTATTTCGAGAGCTCTGATTGACGTCACTGAAGGATAATAGTTTTTTTCTCATCGACAGGCATCTGTGAACCAACAGCAACCTCAGGCCCAATCGTCAGACGAACCGCTGGCCGCAAAACGCCCGCGTCTGCCAACGCCGCCACCCACGCTAGCCATCGAGCCCTCAGCACTACCTCCGGAATTAGTCAGCGCTTTCCTGCCCGCTAGTATTACTCCGAACACCAGCACTGCCCCTTGCTTGCCACCCGCCACACTTCCTGTCTCAGCGCCCACACTTCCTGCCCCGGAACCCAGCGAGAGTTTCACCCACAGCTCCAGCTACATAGCCTACATGGAGTCTCTCCTCAACACGGACTTTCCTCCAGACGAGGGCGAGCAAGGTGTTGAGCCGATGTATTGAAGCGCAGCTCTGCGCTAGCAGCTATTCGTCAACGCTTACTGACTTTAAATTCATCCACTGCATGTCTTTGTTTCATTTATTCGCTGTCGTGCTAATCTGAGTCTCCCACCCATGTACGGTGCGCGTGGGACGCATGTGTGTCATTATAGACTGAAGCCGAAACGGACCCAGTACAGAGCCTTGGGGGACGCCACATCCTTCGGACCCCATTTCCACGATCCCTCGCTCCGCCCCTTTCACGAAACGGCAGTTTTTCAGACGGAATAATCATTTACTGTTTGTGCTGTTTACTTTATACCTGATTTTTTCTCTAACGAGTGCTAAATATTTTTCTAACAAGCCAAAACATTACGCTACCCGGTCACAGATCAAACACAGTCTATATCTGTACAGTTTCAGGTATTTTTCTCTGTACTCAAGTGTTCGGGGGAGTCACTGGAAGTTTTAGCAGGGCTCATGGGATTTAACAAGTATTTAAATGTCTTTTGTCACATATAGATTTAATATTTGTATAAAGAAAATCACAATTATGACAGCATCCGAAGCTACGGTTTTCAGTTAGCGCACACATGTGTTTGGATAGATTCGCGCATCTTCATGTATTCTTCTATCGACTATAATCAACGATAAAGAGTTTTTCAGCGCCAGATGATTGGATTTGTTTTTGTAGCATACTTGGTAGATGTTTATATGGAATACTATTCACCTTGTCTGTTTTTTTTTATTATTATTATTATTATAATTACTGTTGTTATGATTTTTATTTTTATTGATTTTTATTTTGGTGAAACTTTGCAACATAATGTTGGAATATGGAAGAAAAAAAAAAATTGAATTTATCCTTTCTATTCAAGAGGTTGAAGTGGCGTACATTTAAGCATATAGTCATAGGTGATGTTAAACAGATACGCAATCCGCCTTCTCAAGGTGCTATAGAGGTCTTAGACTACTGAGGGGCGCTCCGGGTCACGTGACCCACGGTGAGGTGTACATACTAGACTTCCTGCTCACGAAACTGAAAATTCTTCAGTGTAACTTCTAGAGTCTTATCAAAACCCATGCCACATTCAAATAAAAGGGTCTGGTTGTCGCTTCGGATTTCTTTTCTCCTTTTTGTTGTTTTGTCTTGTGAGACCTCCATCGCCAGTACTTGCAGGTTTGTCGTCCAGATAGCATTGAGAATTTGCTCCAACGGCCGCCCACTGGATTCATTCAGAGGCAAACGCTCGTATGAGACACTCCGAGACCTTTCCAGACAGAGTCGCTTCGGCATGCCAAAGATATCTGAGAATTGTTCAAGACGCAGGATAAATTAATGCATTAAATTCCCCAAATTAAGACATTATTGCAAACATTAAATAGACATTTCAAAAAATGTAATTGCATTGACAACCCTTCTTTTTCTCATCTCATACTTCGTACTATTATTCCTCCTGCTTTCGTTTCGACCCGTTTGTTTTTTTTAAATAAGAACATGTTTTATAATCTCGGAGATCATGAATCTTCATGGACGAAGTGCGTACTGAGGTTAGAACCTCTCGCGCTGTTGCGAGCACATTCCGTTTGATGTGACGACCGTTGTTCTCGTCTCACGACTGATTGTTTTCCACCTGTCAGTGACGCCTAAGGCCGCTCTAAGGCTAGACACAGTGTGTCCATGGCATTTGTACTCCTCTGTTCCTGAGGTTTCTGCCTTGCATTAAAACAGAAACTTCACAAGAGGCAAGTTTAATGAAATAACCCACCGCAGCTTGCATACTGATGATGGAAAATGTTTATCTGTTCAGAAGTAGGCCTACTAGGAAAGATTCTAATAAAATGTGAAGTGAAACTGTGCTTTGTGTTCAACTGTGTTTATTTTCTTGGTAAAGCCATGAAAAACATGGTTTAAATGAATAATAATACATTTAAGTTTCTAGTGACGTCTGATTTGTGATTGACTCATTTTTTGACCTGGTTCCTTGTAATGAATCAGTTGAACCAGTTCACAAATTAGTCAGCTTCCTCAAATTTAATTAAAGGATTAGTTCACTTTTAAATTAAAATTTCCTGATAATTTACTCACCCCCATGTCATCCAAGATGTTCATGTCTTTCTTTCTTCAGTCGAAAAGAAATTAAGGTTTTTGATGAAAACATTCCAGGATTTTTCTCCATATAGTGGACTTCAATGGACTCCAAACGGTTGAAGGTCAAAATTACAGTTTCAGTGCAGCTTCAAAGAGCTTTAAACGATACCAGACGAGGAATAAGAGTCTTATCTAGAGAAACAATTGATCATTTTCTTAAAAAATAAAATGATATACATTTTAACCATAAATGCTCATCTTGAACTAGCTCTCTTCTTCTTCTTCTCTATTAGAATTCCGGCAGTGTAGACACTGCTAAGTGTATTACTGCCCTCCTCAGGTCAAAGTTTGAACTAAATTGTCATATTCAATATGCTAGTGCAAGTATATTATAGTTAAAACGTATTTAATATTATTTTATTTAAAAAATGATCTATGGTTTCTCTAGATAAGACCCTTATTCCTCGTCTGGGATCGTTTAAAGCTCTTTGAAGCTGCACTGAAACTGTAATTTTGACCTTCAACCGTTTGGAGTCCATTGAAGTCCACTATAAGGAGAATAATCCTGGAATGTTTTCATCAAAAACCTTCATTTCTTTTTGACTGAAGAAAGAAAGACATGAACATCTTGGATGACATGGGGGTGAGGAAATTATCAGGAAATTTTAATTTGAAAGTGAATTAATCCTTTAATTAAAATTGTCCTTCAAATACTTATCCAATAATCACAAACAACCGTGAAGGTCATGGAAATGCATCTATCAATGCACTTTTGCTCTTGAAAATGCTTCGTTTTTATAAATGGCTTTCTGAAAACTCCAGCCAAGTCCTCTTCTGAAGTTCAGAGGTCAGTAAATTGCTGTTTAATAATTACAAATGATCACAATCGAACAGATTAAAAGCTTTTCTCGGAGACCAGCGAGACCAAAAAAAAAATGCCATGAATCATCCGAGGCAAAAACATTAATCTGTTTGAGAGTTATTTTGTCAAATTGAACCCTCATTGACATTTAGCTGCTCTAAATGTGCCTTTATCTGATTAAAAAACAATTAGGCTTTTAAAATATCCTCTAATTGTTTCGCACAACTAAAATGAAACGTCAGTCAGGATTTGTTTGGCGCCACTGTAGTTCCCATAATACACCACGGCGTTAGACAGACCGTGGCAGTCGCACACTAACTGTTGATAAAGTTATGAATCCTCTTACGCTCGGAGATATTTAGAGACACAGCTGCCTCTGTAGGGGCCGAACTGAAGAAATGTGAATTGACACCTGTGCTCATTACCTGCTGTGTATCTTCATTAGTTCAGTGGTGTGTGTGTGTGTGTGTGTGTGTGTGTGTGTGTGTGTGTGTGTGTGTGTGTGTGTGTGTGTGTGTGTGTGTGTGTGTGTGTGTGTGTGTGGTAAAGTTAGTTCAAGCTCCGATGATTTTAACCTGAAGAAGCACGACGTGAATCAAACACGCGCAGCTGTGGCTCGTAATAGAACAAGATGCGGGAAATAAAGCTGCTGCTAAAGACATGAGTAGAGTCTTATGAAACTGCTTTGTCCACCGTCCATGCACTATATCTATCTATCTATCTATCTATCTATCTATCTATCTATCTATCTATCTATCTGTCCGTCCATCCATCCACTATATAATCCACTATCTATCTATCTATCTATCTATCTATCTATCTATCTATCTATCTATCTATCTATCTATCTATCCACTATATAATCCACTATCTATCTATTCACTATATAATCCTATCTATCTATCTATCTATCTATCTATCTATCTATCTATCTATCTATCTATCTATCTATCTATCTATCCACTATATAATCCACTATCTATCTATTCACTATATAATCCACTATCTATCTATCTATCTATCTATCTGTCCGTCCATCCATCCACTATATAATCCACTATCTATCTATCTATCTGTCCATCTGTCCGTCAATCCATCCATCCACTATCTATCTATCTATCTATCTATCTATCTATCTATCTATCTATCTATCTATCTATCTATCTATCTATCTATCTATCTATCTGTCTATGTGTCCGTCCGTCAGTCTGTCTATCTATCTATCTATCTATCTATCTATCTATCTATCTATCTATCTATCTATCTATCTATCTATCTATCTGTCCGTCCATCCATCCATCCACTATATAATCCACTATCTATCTATCTATCTATCTATCTATCATCCATCCATCCATCCATCCATCCATCCATCCATCCACTATCTATCTATCTATCTATCTATCTATCTATCTATCCATCTGTCCGTCCATCCATCCATCCACTATCTATCTATCTATCTATCTATCTATCTATCTATCTATCTATCTATCTATCTATCTATCTATCTGTCCATCTGTCCGTCCATCCATCCATCTATCTATCTATCTATCTATCTATCTATCTATCTATCTATCTATCTATCTATCTATCTATCTATCTATCTATCTATCTATCTATCTATCTATCTATCTATCTATCTATCTATCTTTCTGTCTGTCTGTCTGTCTGTCTCTTTATTTCCATCTCTCTCTCTCTCTCTTGTGTTGCTCTGAGACGTGATCAGCATCTCGATCTTCATCTTTGATGCTGGTGAAAGTTGTTTTGAAGTCAGCAGATGAAACGGAGGCCGGCGTGTCGAGAGCGGGTTTCTGCGTGACCCTCGGTGACCCCGTCGACGTGGCGAGGCCGTTTGATGTGAACGCGCTCCCTCCTAATTACAGTCACCAGACCGGCACCGCCTAAGACAAATTCTGCCAGCGCAACGGAGCTGCAAGTGACAGCGTCGGTCTGACCCGTCTGTCTCTCTCTCTAAACGGGCGGCATTGATATTCCACTCGCGTCTGTACGTCCAGAACAGGGCACTGGGATCGTGCCAGATTTGCAATTACAGATATTAAAATGCATTTAGAGAAAGACAAGGCAGGATTTGATATTATGGATCAGGGCAGTGAAATACTAAAGGAGAATTTAGTGCCGGCCAAGTGAGATCACCTGTCATGTGACAGGAAATTAACAGCCTTGCTGAGTCACATATGTGGCTACTGAAAACCAGCTGAAGTTGGATGTTTAGGATTTTTAATTTTATAGTATTTCTATTGGGGTTTTTTTTTTTTTTACATTATTTTCTCATTTGTTAAAAGCTGAATGGCAGGTCATGTGACAATTGTAAAGCAGGAGTGTACAGTGCAGTATATATTATATAGTTATTTACATTACATATATATATATATACAATTATTAATAGTATGTGAATCATTATCTTATGCTAAACGTTTAGTTTATTGAATGTAAATTTAAAGTTCAAGTCGTCTTATTTCATTAATAAACAGGGTTATGGTATACATACTGCAAAAATGGTATCGTAGTATGCAGTGTTACTCACAGTTTGAGTGTGGTTTTCAGCCGCTGTTTGTATATAAATGTCTTGTCTACAGAGTTTGTGTGTGTGTGACAGGCAGCGAGAGAGAGACATATAAGTCGTCCTCCAAGTTTAATGAAAAACAGCGTTGTGAGTTACTGGCATGCTAATGAAGCATCTTCGTCCAGTCAGGGACGACAAACTAATCGCTCCTCTCCTCCAAACGTTCCTAAACGCTCCATTAGTCCAGAAGTGGATGAGGGATCTGATACGGCGAGCTCGGCTCTATTTATTAGCGTCTCTAAAATGGTTAGCCACACACATTTGCTTAGCCATCTAAATGAGGCCATTTGTTCTGTTTATATATAAAGTTAATTGCAGTAACTAACCTAAAAGAAGTATTTGAGTAAACAATGTTTAAGCTAATTGCTTAGCTAAATGCAGTATCTAACACAAAACCCTACAAGTCTTTGAGTAAATCATGTTTAAGCTAATTTTTTTGTAGCTAATTGCAGTATCTAACACAAAAAGTAGCAGGGTTAGTCCACTTTTAAATAAAAATTTCCTGATAATTTACTCACCCCCATGTCATCCAAGATGTTCATGTCTTTCTTTCTTCAGTCGAAAAGAAATGAAGGTTTTTGATGAAAACATTCCAGGATTTTCCTCCTTATAATGGACTTCAATGGACTCCAAACAGTTGAAGGTCAAAATTACAGTTTCAGTGCAGCTTCAAAGAGCTTTAAATGATACCAGATGAGGAATAAGAGTCTTATCTAGAGAAACGATTGGTCATTCTCAAAAAAAATACAACTGTATATGCTTTATAAACACAAATTAATACCTTGCACGTGCTTCCGCTTTCCGTATTCTCCAAAACGCCTACACTGTATGTCCTACACCTTCCCTATTCTACTTACGGAAAAAACGAAACTGGCGCCGTGTTCGCTCCGTTTTGGAGAATACGGAAAGCGGAAGCACGTGCAAGGCGATAATTTGTGTTTATAAAGCATATACACTTGTATTTTTTTAGAAAATGAGTGATGGTTTCTCTAGATAAGACTCTTATTCCTCATCTGGGATCATTTAAAGCTCTTTGAAGCTGCACTGAAACTGTAATTTTGACCTTCAACCGTTTGGAGTCCAGTGAAGTCCACTATAAGGAGAAAAATCCTGGAATGTTTTCATCAAAAACCTTCATTTCTTTTCGACTGAAGAAAGAAAGACATGAACATCTTGGATGACATGGGGGTGAGTAAATTATCAGGAAATTTTAATTTGAAAGTGAACTAATCCTTTAAGCTATTCTTAGCTAACTGCAGTATCTAACACAAAACCCTAAAAGAAGTCTTTGAGTAATTTTTAGCTAACAGCTAATTCCTTCATCTATCCGTACAAACCAACAGAGACCGAAACTTTTCTATACAATAAAACTCTGTCCATAGACATCTAGCTTTTAGACTCGAGTTATTAATAATAGACAGAGAAACTGGTCTCAGATCGGCTCTAATTCTGCTGCTTAAAACCTAATTTCAGATTCAATTAGCCTTTAACCTGTTAAAAGCCTTGAAAGTTTTGTGGTTTTTATTCAGTGTCTATTAGAATTAGCTTCGAGGCCATCGAAAGTGAAACTTTCAGCAGATGTACAAAATGTCTTCCTAGAAAATGAACCAAAAATAACTGATGACAAATGAGAATGTCTCCTAAAAGCATACCTCTGACTAGCAATGGAGTACCTCAGGGATGACGTGTTTTTGTAGGCCAACCCGGAAGTTAGCGGCGCACGGGTTCCCTCGATCGAAAGCCTATTCATTTTTCCCATAGACTTTTGGAAAATCGCAAAAAATAAGCTCAGTGTTTAACAAAGGGTTATGACACTTACACGTTTTGTCTATCAAGATAATCTATACAAGTTAACACAACATTTATACATTTTGAAGCCTAATAAAGTCGTCAGATATAAAAAGCTAACTAAACGGACTACAGCACACCATGGGCGTGGATCAACGTCACCACCACCAAACTTCCTCAAACTTTATTTAAAAACATGCTTCGCTGATTATGATCGGCACTGTGTATGAATACTTATTCACTTTTTCATGAGAAATGCTGTCCAAATGTCCTGTTTGTCATGATGACGTCTAAAGTTCCCGCCAAAGGAAGTAGTACCTTTTAGCAACTTGTTAGCAACCGCCGTTTTTAAGACACAATAAAGGTTTTAAAAATCACAAGCAGGTTATAACTGGTGTGTTTATGTCATAGATCAAAACGTGAAAATATTTAGAGGCTTTGTTAACCACAGACCTTATTTCAGGCGATTTAGCGAAAACCCATTACAAAAAATCCCATAGACTTCAGGCCGATGGAACCAGAAGTCCTAAAATGCTAACTTGTTTCACGTCATCCCTGAAGTACTCTATAGCAATCATGGTTCGCCAGTGCTAGCATTCACTGTTGTTGTTGTTTTTTTCTATTGAGACCTTCAAAATATAGGTAAAAAGAGAGAAAGACTTTGTTAACATTCATCTAATTTAGTTTTGCCAAAGCCACTGGAAGGCAAACCTGCAACCTTTAGCGAAAAAAGCATAACGGCTAATGCTAACTGGTGGTACGTATGCAGGGAGGAGTTTTGAACTGAAACACGATAGGCTGAGAGATGAAAATGAAAATAATGTAATTAATTAATCACCCTCATGTCGTTCCACACCCGTAAGACCTTCGTTCATCTTCAGAACACAAATTAAGATATTTTTGATGAAATCCGATGGCTCAGTGAGGCCTGCATAGCCAGCAATGACATTTCCTCTCTCAAGATCCATTAATGTACTAAAAACATATTTAAATCGGTTCATGTGAGTACAGTGGTTCAATATTAATATTATAATGTGACAAGAATATTTTTGGTGCGCCAAAAAAAAACAAAATAACGACTTATTTAGTGATGGCCAATTTCAAAACATAAATGAATCAGTGTATCGAATCATGATTCGGATCGTGTGTCAAACCGCTAAACTGCTGAAATCACGTGACTTTGGCGCTCCAAACCGCTGATTCGACACACTGATTCATAACGCTCCGAAGCTTCATGAAGCAGTGTTTTGAAATCGGCCATCACTATAAGTCGTTATTTAGTTTTTTTGGCGCACCAAAAATATTCTCGTCGCTTTATAATATTAATATTGAACCACTGTACTCACATGAACTGATTTAAATATGTTTTTAGTACATTTATGGATATTGAGAGAGGAAATGTCATTGCTCCCTATGCAGGCCTCACTGAGCCATCGGATTTCATCAAAAATATCTTAATTTGTGTTCCGAAGATTAACAAAGGTCTTACGGGTTCATTTTTTTGGGTGAACTAACCCTTTAAGTTAGCCATTACGCTTTCTCCAGACCCTCTTATCTCCCTATAATAATACGATCTCTGGTTTTGCTCTTATATTTAGAAATGCGCCTCATATGAACACTCAGGTTTTCTTGACGTGGCCTCAGTTTTGCTAGGTCTCTGCGTACATGTAGCGATAAACCTCAATGACAGTCTGACATGTAGATAAGTATGCCTTATGATCTAATCCTAGTATCTGTGGGTCATGGTGTAATCATAACTGTAATCACGCGCGCGGTTATTATGGCGCGTGTCTGTCAGCGCGCGTTCCCCTCCGAGGAAACCTCCATGTTTCGCTGCGTTTCCTTCTGTATTTCTCAAAGGATTGTAATTAGAGAAGAGCGAGGAAGGCGAGAAAACGCTTCCGCTCCTTAATTATCTGTGGAGGACTATGTGTGTGTGCCGGCGCGGAGTGGGAGATTTCATTTGAATAAAATTGAATTTAATCACCATGTAGAGAGCGCGAGAGCAGGGGAAATATTTGCAGCCCTCAGGGTCAACATTACATGAAAAAGAAATTAAAACAAGTAAACATATTTCTCCTGTTTGGTGCCGTGCAGCTGGAGGGGGCTGCAAAATTGTATTTGCTGCTGTGTGAACAAATTTTTCACTCTGTTCCGGGAATATTAGCTCTTTCTGCCCTCTCGCCTTTCTTTGACATCTGCCTGCTTACGTCCTGTGAGCGGTTTTCCTCAAATTAACGTCTAAACTAATATTCTGCCCAGTGTGTGGTAAAGCTTTGTTGACAACGGTAGTGCATTGTGTACTTGGAATGCAGATAGTTTTGTTGATTATTTTTATTTCGTACTCACACATTTTAATTAGACTATATTCTCAACTTGAAATGTTTGAGTACTCTAATTTAACTTAAAATTATCATGTAGCCTCAATGTAAACAGCTTTATAAGTGTAGGCTAAACTTAGCTACAAGCTAATTCAGAAAATGCTAACTTGCTAATTTGCTAACATGTTAAAGGGTTAGTTCACCCAAAAATGAAAATAATGTCATTTATTACTCACCCTCATGCCGTTCCACACCCGTAAGACCTTCATTCATCTTCAGAACACAAATTAAGATATTTTTGATGAAATCTGGTGGCTCAGTGAGGCCTGCATAGCCAGCAATGACATTTCCTCTCTCAAGATCCATAAATGTACTAAAAACATATTTAAATCAGTTCATGTGAGTACAGTGGTTCAATATTAATATTATAAAGCGACAAGAATATTTTTGGTGCGCCAAAAAAAATTATGATTCGGATTGCATGTCAAACCACCAAACTGCTGAAATCACGTGACTTTGGCGCTCTGAACCGCTGATTTGACACAAAAGATTCATAACGCTCCAAAGCTTCATGAAGCAGTGTTTTGAAATCGACCATCACTATATAAGTCGTTATTTTGTTTTTTTTTGCCGCACCAAAAATATTCTCATCGCTTTATAATATTAATATTGAACCACTGTACTCACATGAACTGATTTAAATATGTTTTTAGTACATTAATGGATCTTGAGAGGAAATGTCATTGCTGGCTATGCCTCACTGAGCCATCAGATTTCATCAAAAATATCTTAATTTGTGTTCTGAAGATGAACGAAGGTCTTACAGCTGTGGAACAACATGAGGGTGAGTAATAAATGACATTATTTTCATTTTTGGGTGAACTAACCCTTTAACAATAGCATGGTATAGCACTTACTGAATGAGTGCAGCAGTATAAAGCATTTAACATATTTAAATTACACCAAAAACGTCATTCTGTTTAACCAAAATTTCGTTTTTACCGAATGACGATATTTTCGAACATTGCTAACAGGCTGATATCTGGCTAGCTAGTTAGTTAGTTAGATTGTAAGCTAGCAAACAAAAGGTCAATCAAACATTTTATATTTAGTACAAGTTTTTAAAATATTACAACATTTTCCATGTTTTATAGCGGTTGCACCGAATGACCTGATGTTTCGGGACATGCGTATAATCAAGTGAGAACATGAATTTATCAAATAGTTAAGAGAGAATTAGTTACTTTGCTTCACGACCATGTGGTCCTTTGCAGGTGTCTGAATGATGTCACATCCTGTCACATGATCCTGACCCCATGACTTGATCCAAAATGGTCCCTTTATATTGGTTACTCCAAATGACATCAATGAAATTATTTTTTCCTGACACTCTTTCTCATAACAAAGCAATGACTTCTACACACAATACCACACAACAAGAGTCCACACAACGGACGATAACGCTGTGTTTATTTGTTTTGTCTATCTGCCGCTTTAAATGCTCGAGCTCTTTAAAGCAGGATGGATTCTGATTGCCTTTCAATGTTTTTATCGTTCATCAGCTGGAAAAAATTGTTCTGAAAGCGATTCCAAAAATATTGTTTCTCTGTGCCGTTATAGTTGTGGTGCGGACTCGCTATTCTTCTATATTTAGAGTAATTTTTAGAACCATATCTTTAGCGTTATATAGTCTTTGGTGTTAATAGGCCTTAAGAATGTAGACATCTTTGTTGATTATAATGGAAGAGATCAATTTTATTATACTTTTTGTGTCGCGCACATGCAGTGACAGTGAACGTTTCAGTTAGTTTGCTAGCAGCTTCACTCACTTACAGTGTAGACATTGATTTTGTGCTTTTTTTCCCCTCAAATTAACGTCTAATCAAGTATTCTGCCCAAAATAGTTTTCTCTGGAGTTGTGCTCCGCACCTCTCCTGTTATCACACTGAGACTTCACACAACTTCCATCCTCTTTGACTAAAGTTTGTTTTTTATATTCCTTGTTAATTGAAAGGAAACGAACACCACCCGTCTCCTTCTGCTTTATTTTCAAGCGCTCTTAATCGTGTTTTAAGCCCTGCTTTGCGAGGGGGCTTGTAAATTCATTACGGCTTTGCGGTCGGCAGACGGATGCGGCCTGTTTCTGGTCTCACTACATTATAAATGGACTTGCTGGGCAGATAATTAAAGCCACGACGCTCTGACATAATTCTCCATTAAGCAATAATGCGATAAGGATGAAGTGCGAATCCTTGCCCTCTTTAGGAACAGACGTCTTCAAGCATAATGTAATTCTGTTTGTAGCAGTTCGTAAACGTCTTAATGAATCGAAATAGCCTACGGGGCACATCAACTGTTAGAGTGGCATTTCAGTTGTGTCAAAAAACCTCCTCATTTAAATTTATTCATTACAACAAGTCAGGAAATCCTTCAGAACTGAAGTGGTTAATTATGATAATGCCGTATTATTGGAATTAGTTGACAAGCATCTGCTGTCAACCTCTAGATGCTAATCCAGAGACATTTATGGTCAAAACGTCTTATGTACAAAGTGTATTTCAAAATTCCCATCTTTAAGCCCTCTGATTTGAACGCTCTGTTTTAATAGTGTGGCAAGTAACAGAGAGACTCTAACGCTGGGTTACTAGAGCTAGCAAGCAATTAAGATGGCTTCAGGGACGGCAAGATGTGAATGTCTAAGCTGAGCATTATTTATTTGTATTCGGTACATTTCACTGTGGATTCTTTGGTCAGTTTGCAAACAGACTTTTACGATATGGACTTGACAGTAATGCGACAACACGTGAGTAACTATGGTAATTCTGCCTGATCTGGGACCAGTGATTTGTAATGATTCATGTACAGTCAGATATTGTTCGTCTGTGTGCCAGTAAATCAAACCAGTGACTAAACGCTCAACTTCATGTTGATGAAAATAATCTGTTATTTAAACTGTGATTAAATTATATATAGAACGCGATCAAAGAACGCTCCCTTTACAGTCGCTGGAGCTGTCAATCAAACAGCGCGAGTTTATTGGTGACTCTAGAGTTCTAGAGTCATGCCAAAACTCACGTTTTATTCAACAAATCTCTTATTTACATCACGTTTGCACTGTTAGTGATGATGAAAGCATTCATGAGAGTGCAGAAATCGAGTTGCAACGATGAGATCACTGCTTTCATGAATTCAACAACATGTCTGTGATCGGCTACAATGTTCATCACTGCAACCTTTCATGCCACCATCTAAATATAATGCTATGATCACTTTTCACAATTAGGGTTAGTTCACCCAAAAATGAAAATAATAATTACTCACCCTCATGCCGTTCCACACCCGTAAGACCTTCATTAATCTTCAGAACACAAATTAAGATATTTTTGATGAAATCTGATGGCTCCGTGAGGCCTGCATAGCCAGCAATGACATTTCCTCTCTCAAGATCCATTAATGTACTAAAAACATATTTAAATCAGCTCATGCGAGTACAGTGGTTCAATATTAATATTATAAAGCGACGAGAATATTTTTGGTGCGCCAAAAAAACAAAATAACGACTTATTTAGTGATGGCCGACTTCAAAACACTGCTTCAGGAAGCTTCGGAGCGTTATGAATCAGCGGTTCAGAGCGCCAAAGTCACATGATTTCAGCAGTTTGGTGGTTTGACACACGATCCGAATCATGATTCGACACAAAAGATTCATAACGCTCCGAAGCTTCCTGAAGCAGTGTTTTGAAATCGGCCATCACTAAATAAGTCATTACTTTGTTTTTTTGGCGCACCAAAAATATTCTTGTGGCTTTATAATATTAATATTGAACCACTGTACTCACATGAACTGATTTAAATATGTTTTTAGTACATTAATGGATCTTGACAGAGGAAATGTCATTGCTGGCTATGCAGGCCTCACGGAGCCATCGGATTTCATCAAAAATATATTAATTTGAGTTCTGAAGATGAACGAAGGTCTTACGGGTGTGGAACGGCATGAGGGTGAGTAATAAATGACAGAATTTTCATTTTTAGGTGAACTAACCCTTTAACCTTGAGAGCTGTAATAGAAAAAAACATGATGAAAGTTTTCGAGAGAGTAATACTTAGCTATTTCATATGCAAAGATGTTAGCCAATCACAGCAGTGGGCGTTTACACTGAAGTCTCACAGCAGACACACCCCTTAAAACAGAGCGTTCAAATAGGAGGACTAAAATCAGGGCAGAAAAAATGCCTTTTATTTCTAAATTATGACAATTTTTGATGTAAAAAGCATACTAACATTATAAGTGCACCCCTGGAAACATAAAACAATGCAGTTTATTACCCCTTTAAACATGAGGTGTGCCGATTTGTATACAAATAACACCACCACGAGGAGTTGCACAGAATTTTTAATTGTTTTCAAACAGGTTTCCCAAATACTCTCCATCTGCCATTGGCAGTCGTGTCCTAAAATTAAAATTTATTTATTTATATATGTGTCTGTGTATTATACTGAGATGGAAAATAACATATTTATACATGTTTATAATAACAAACATATTTTAACATTGTAAATATCCAATGTAAAATCTGGCCCCAGAAGCAAAACCAGTTGAAAACCACTGATGAAGGCACAACTGAATGATGGGTTTGAGGCTGGTCTGGAGCTCTACTAACAAGCGAACAGCTTGCAGAGATAGAGCAAAGGACAGAGGGAAGGAAGGAACGGTGCCAGAGAGATTGCGGGGTCATTGGGCTGAAGGACGCGTGTTGTTGGCCCCTCTGGCTGTGCTGTCCACAGCAGGCATATGTTCCCGGCCTCAGCGGTCCCTCCTGTCTGAATGTGAAGGGGGTCGCGGCCACTGCTGCATTTTAATCCTCTAAATGGAAAGTTTGGAAATGCTATTATCTTCCATCTGTCGGCCCCCTGCTCACGAAAGGGCCCCCGCTCCGACGGCTGACAGGACCCAAACGTCTCACTGTATTGTGCTCCTATCACGAGAGGGCAGCCAAGATCTGTGTTAACTCGAGAACATGTCTGACATCAAAAGAATCAGAGGTTTAAAGATTTTAAACTGCATTTGCCTCCCAGCCGGAGATCTTCAAAGGCAAAAAGTGCTTCCTTCACTTAGCTGTAGCGCTTAACCAAAGTTACCAGAGAGACGCCGCTTGACCAGCACAAAATATATTATTTATACTTATTTATCAAATGCCTATTTAATGTTTCTGAGGAGCATGAAGCGGCATGTATGCAGAATGTATCGTGTTTTTATGTATACCATGGTGCTACAATTAATTTACCATGGTACGTAGCACTCAAATGTAGTTTTGCCTCTTTTGTGATTACCTTACCCATGAATCAGGATTTTTATGGTATTTACCATGATTATACAATATACCATGTCCAAAAAACATATTAAAGAGGATTTAGAATTCATAAACCCTTATTAGCGACACCTGTGGCCTTTAAGTGAACTGCAGTCAGCTCATGCTTGCGCTCGTGCACGTACAAGAGGCTGAACGTGATACACTTAACGAACATCTCGATGCTGTCCACGCTGATGAGAGCGACGTTTAGATGAATATGTAAATATGTGTTGCGCGCTATCCTCTCATAACAAAATAATAACATAACAAATGACAGCTATGAGAAAACAGCAGTTAAGAAAGAATCTGATCACAGCGATGTGGATATATTTGCATCAGCTCTGCGATTCACCATCATTCATCATGTCGACAGGTGAGGTAATTAAAATTACACTGTTATGATGTTTGATACTAAAGACTATATCTGACTATGTGAGACTATGGTTTAAATGAATCCCTTTTTTCCATTTGTTATGGAAGTGAGGCTCTCGGGAGCGCGCGTAACCGTCACATTCTTTTGATTTTCCCGGCAAAAACGTCCCGAGTCCTTAACATAAAAATCAGTTTATAGGCTTTCATAGACAACCTAGGAAATCGGGGAAGGTCTTGTTTTCTAAGTTTCGTTACAAGCTGTTCACACATTGGCAATACATTACGATTAATACATGAAAATACTTACATTCAGCCCCTTGAGCATGGTATCATACAAAAAAGCATGGCACGTCATTTTAAGAGATGGTAAAAAAAATGGTAGGGTATGTACGGGGCTAAAGGCACACCTTAACAAAAAATGTGCTTTTCACTACTCTCAAAGTGTATGATTGCAGGGAAAATATATATGTTTGTATTGAACATTGATGGAGCAACAGATTTTGTGTTTAAATAAATCATAAAAGTGGTTAATTTTGTATAAAATCTTATAAATGTATGAGGTGGTGAGGGGTAAAAGGCACACAGTATTATACAAATAGTATTTGTTTTTAAATAATGTCTAGGTTAATACTTGTTCAAAAGAATCACTTTAGCAAAGTTTGTACTATTTTCTGTTTAACAATAAATGATATTTTATTATGAAATTATAATATAATTTTTTTTTTTTTTTTTAAATATGATTGTTTCATTAAATATGGGTATTATCTCTAAGATGGATACCCAATTTGATATGATATTTGCCATCTGAATCTAACCATGTCATGTCAAGACATGGAAAAGTCAGTCAGCTATTCATTATCATGTTAATTATTGTGCCTTTTGCCCCAACAGCAGGGGCACTTTTTACCCCAAATACCATACTTTTACATATTCTTCCGTTATTGAAAAACTGCTTGAATTACCTTGAACAAAACTGAAAACCATTAAGAAGACCTTTGTCTGAAAATACAAATATTAATTTAATAGATTCTCATTTGCTACTTTAATCAACAACATTTTAAAAAACATCAAATATTGGATCAAACTACCTCAGAATCAACTTTGCGTTGCTGCCCGCGATCACGTCAAGGATCAGACAAATTTGCACATGCATTTTGAAAAGCGGATATTTAGGAAAGTGCTGCAGCAAGTTTTTGTACCATTTAGTGGTTTAGAGGAAAATAAAATCAAAGGCGCCTTTAGCGCCGCGGCGCCTTTATCCCTGTTGTACCCTACCATTATACCATGGTATTTTTTTGTATTTGGTTATGTGTGCAATCACTTTAAATGGGGATGCACCCTCTTACCAAAAGTGATCAAAAACATTACCATATTTTGGACATTGTATCATAGTATTGCCATGGTATTTTAGACATGTAACATGGTACTATCTTGAAACACCATATATACCATGGTATATTATATTTAGATGGTACTCAAAGGTACTTCAAAAGTTCAAAAACATGCTATTTACATCTGCAAAAAAACATAGTAATACCATGGTCCTTTTCCATCGAGTCCATATGGATGAGCAGAACACAAACGCACACATTCAGGATGTGGCCGAACCTCTAGTCTGTGTGTGGCAGCTTTGTGCAATCACCTCCGTGGATTCGTGGTGGATGTTATTCCGGAAACTGGAATTAAACCTGACTCTAACCTAATCCCGGCTTATTGCCATCTATTTCATTTCAGAGAATATGGAGGGGTGCCACTAAGCACTAACACACACACACACACACACACACACTCATATCAGAGGTGATAAAGCTCTGCAGTAGGATAGTGTGTGCTTAGACAAGCCGCAAACACATTGAGCTCACATTACAATCGTAGTCACATCACTACACCTCATTTTACACTGGAAATTCAATTTCAACTCAGCAGCTGAGATACTGATTGAATAGCTAGCTGCTCACCTCAGTCACCCTTTTGATTATTCATATATTCATGTCTCATTAGTAGCACAACACCTTAAATCTCTGAAATAAAGTTAAAGGATTAGTTTACTTTCAAATGAAATTTACCCCAAGATTTACTCGCCCTCAAGCCATCCTAGGTGTATATGACTTTCTTCTTTCTGATGAACACAATCAGAGATATTTTAATAAATATCTTTACGCATCCGAGCTTTATAATAGCACAAGGGGTAATTTTTAATTTGAAAGTGAACTAATCCCTTAATGTAAATAAACCCGAGGGATCGCGCAGTGCAGCCGTTGCGCGCTATGGATAAAATCAATCTCTGAACTCTAGATGTTAGGAGCACAATACCCAACCAATTCGCTTCATGTAAACAACCACGAGAGATTATGAATCGAGAGCTTTACCTGTTTCATATTCAAATTTATTTTGTGATAATTAATTGACCTTTACCCGCTCGCCGCCACGTGGAGGCCGTGAATATCGTTAACTCCCAGAACTCAAATGTCAACAGGCGGAATGGGGAACGTCTAATTCACGCGAGTGTAAAATAAATTGCTTCTCATACATGTTCCTGCATATGACAAATTGATTTGTGGAAACTCAGAAGGAAAGAGGGAAAATCCAGCAGACAGTTCTGCAAACACGCACTCAGATGTAATTGAAGTCCCCGCAGCCGGGAGGCACAGCGCGCTCTTTCCCGCCCTTAATTTGTTCGGTTAACAGTCTTTCGGTCAATAAAACGAATCTAAATCATTTTCCCTCTGCGTGTGAGCGCAGATGATTATTCAATATCAAGCAGTTTTTGAGATGTTTGCTTGCTTATGCACTATTTCCTGTCAGTCTTATAGCAACACACCGCTGATTATGCCAGTAATGTTTTTTTTTAATGTACAGTTCGTAACGTGATTGAAAATCCATTACGTCGCGACGTGAGGCAGAATGAAAGAGATTGCTTTTTGTTTGCTCCCGTGTCTGTGGGATATGATAGTTGTCGGATTTCACTCTTTTCGCTAGGATGAGGCCCTGACGGTACGCTTACCGCCGTTGTGAAATCCGGCGCTATAAAAAGAATGATATTCATGAGGATAATGCCCAAATTACAGGTTCCTGCAGCCGAGCACCTGGCCTCCGGCCCTCCTTTAACCATAGTCCATTTAGTCATGTTCCCTGCTCTCAAAAGCACAGGTGATGATGACATTGGTTAGGCACATTATTTCTCCTAATTGCCAGGTTGACACAAAACATTACGGATGGTTTGCGCTTTCCTCCGTTCCCGCCCTGGCGCGCGCTGGGCTTCCTCGCCCAAAAAGGAAGCTGCAGCCCTTTTTAAGAACTGCTGATGGCCTTATTTTTCTTTTTTTCCCACACCAGGGATAAGGTTATCTGAGCAATTCGTCATGGAGTTTGCAGATAATTAGCTTTTTAAAGTTTCCCCCGAAGTCAGGACTGTCCTTGCAAGGGCGAACCTGTCTCTGGAAAAATGATTCAGCTATAAACAAAAGTTTTGAGCCGGAATCCAGAAAAAAAAAAGTGTAGTTTCCATGATGCACTGTTGCATCATTTTAGATGTCAATGCATACCTACATAATGCTTATCTACAAAAGCCTAATGTCCTTTACATAATATTTATGACATATTTAAATAGCCTATGGACAGAAAGAGAGACAGGCCTATATTTAGTGGTATTATATTATAATATTATATAGTTGGCCTATACAGCATTATCGTGATCTAGAAACATTTGGAAGTAACTTCATTATTATTTACAAATACATTTTTTATTTGTTTCATTATAAAACAAAGAAAGCTGTTGCATTTAATAACATAAATATGCAAATTCTATCTATTTTGACAGGAGTAGAAAAGAGACACAACAGAAAAATCAATTAACCACCCAGCAACAACCAATGAATGTGATTGGTTCAAGCCTCTCAGCGCTAAGAAAAGTAATGGCTTCCATGTGACTGTGTTGTTTGTAGCTGTTTGGATTCATTTGAGGTTTGTGTGCTAATTCACGTTCACATTAAAGCATCGAACACACCTAAAAGCATCGGACTAATCGCAAATGATTTCCTGCCACACCCATCTAATGAGAGGCATGTTGCGGCAAACACACCAACATATCAGGTCGGCCATTTTAGGTTTCTTTGAAATTATTATGCTTGCTATGTACTCTCTGTGGCATGGTGATTTGGTTTTAATTTGGGCCCGAGCACCGATGGTGTGAGGACACTATTGTAATTGCTCAGTCAATTATGCTTCTTCTCCGAAATGAATTGCATTTCTGAGGGCCTAAACATGCTCGAAAACTTATGAATCTTCAACGCGTCAAAAGTGGTGAACATTTACGTCTGATATGGGTTTCAGAATTAGGTGTGGCAAAATGGCTCGATAGCGCCACCTACAAAGTTTCACATACAAGTATGAAATTTGGTAGACAGATGTAATGGCCCAATACCTACAAAAAAGTCCTAAGGTGCCAAATCTGAAAACCCAACAGGAAGTGAGATTTGTTTTAATTTTCTCTGCCAAATTTTTGCAGTTTTTGCCATTTCCACACGTTGTACTTTAACGAACTCCTCCTAGAGATTTTATCAGATAAACATCATATTTGGTCAGTCTAATTTAAAGACCTTTGCAACATTAAATTGCGAAGATCTTACGTTTTCGCTGAAGGGTGTGTCCGTGGCGGCCTGACAAAATTTCATGTTTCGCCATGAAACTCTTTTTGTCCTGTTGGTTGGGTTGTTATTGTATTACATTTGGTATTTTACTAAAATAACCATGCCTCAGTATATTATTAGCTACATTAACCAGATTGTATGGCATTGGGTTGGCTTTACTGGCTTTGTTGTGTTTGGCCTTTGCTCTCAATATTGTAGTTTTGAGTTTTGTGCACACAAATGTTTACACATATTCATATTTAGTGGAGATATTTCATAAAAGTGGGTGTGTCAATGTCAAAGATTGTGCAAAGACAACTCAAAATGAATGATTTTGCAATATTTCAGTGCAGTTTCAGGGGCCTTTTACACGAAACTAAAAATGGAAAACTTTTTTGTGGCCTGAAAAATGGGCAAGCGTAAGGATTTGAGCGAGTTTGACAAGGACAAAATTGTGATGGATAGAAACTGCAGCTCTTGTGGGGAGTTCCCGGTCTGCAGTGGTCAGTATCTATCAAAAGTGCTCCAAGGAAGGAACAGTGATGAACCGGAGACAGAGTCATGGGCGGCCGAGGCTTATTGATGTACGTGGGGAGCGAAGGCTGGTCCGTGTGGTCCGATCCAACAGATGAGCTACTGTAGCTCAAATTGCTCAAGAAGTTAATGCTGGTTTTGATAGAAAGGTGTCAGAATACACAGTGCATCAGTTTGTTGCGTATGGAGCTGCATATCCGCAGACCAATCAGGGTGCCCATGCTGACCCCTGTGCACCACCGAAAGGGCCAACAGTGGACATGTGAGCATCAGAACTGGAGCAGTGTGATGCTTTGGGCAATGTTCTGCTGGGAAACCTTGGGTCCTGCCATCCATGTGGATGTTACTTTGACACGTACCACCTACCTAAGCATTGTTGCAAACCATGTACACCCTTTCACGGTATTCCCTGGTGTCTGTGGCCTCTTTCAGCAGGATAATGCTCCTGACACAAAGCTAAAATGGTTCAGGAATGGTTTGAGGAGCACAACAACGAGTTTGAAGTGTTGACTTGGCCTCCAAATTCCCCATATCTCAATCCAATCGAGCATCTGTGGGATGTGCTGAACAAACAAGTCCGATCCATGGAGGATCCACCTCGCAACTTACAGGACTTAAAGGATCTGCTGCTAACATCTTGGTGTCAGATACCACACCTTCAGGGGTCTAGAGGAGTCCATGCCTCGACGGGTCAGGGCTGTTTTGGCAGCAAAAACTGGACCAACACAATATTAGGAAGGTGGTCATAATGTTATGCCTGTATATATTTATATATATTTTAAGAAAAGCGCTAGAGTGTGGCAATATCCTGTTGTTCAAAATAATTTTGCATGCTTGAAGTCTAGTGTGAGCAGGTGCAGTTAAAGCCACATATATAATAGGTTTCCATTGCAGTCGCTATTTTCTCAGTGGCAGGTAGAGGTCACATCACTCCTCTGTTAGTGCTGGCACACGCATTAGCCCTGGACTCTTTAGCGGGGCACAAATTCGAAAGCACCGAGCCCCTATCGACAGCCTGGGCCTCGTTCTATTGACTGCCTCATTTCCTGCTATCTGGAGAGCTCAGCCGAGCATGTGCGTGAATGACCACAACACCGGGTGTGTGCGAGAGTGAGAGTGTGTGGTTTGACCCGTGACTGCTGGGATATGGACACCGCTGCTCTCGCTACAGCAGTGAGTCATCGCGCGGACCGGACTCAGTGAGCACACAGCAGTGATTGATAACTACACAGAAAGATGCCTCTTCCCCTAGTTTATTTATACCGCCGTCCTTCACTTTAGCTTTCTTCTGAGCAGGCATGCATTTCCAATCTAAATGAATCGTTTTTGCCTTTTCTATCGTAGATCTGTAAATGCATGTCACAAAATGTCTTACAAAAGTTTTGGATTACCATATTTTTTTGTTTTGTTTTGTGCTACACTCTTAGAGGAAAAGGTTCTATATAGAAAAGTGTTTCTTAAAGGGGTGGTTAATTATGATTTGACTTTTTTTTAACTTTAGTTAGTGTGTAATGTTGCTGTTTGAACATAGACAACATCTGCAAAGTTACGACGCTCAAAGTTCAATGCAAAGGGATAAATCTCTGTTTAAGGACTACAACAAACGGCTGGTAGGGGCTACAACGAGATTCTTCCCGGGTTAGTGACATCACTAACCCTAAAATTTACATAAACCCCGCCCCCGAGAACAGGCAACAAAGGGGGCGGGGCCATGTAGGGCTGCTTTAGAAAAGAGGAAGAGTTGTTGTAGTAGAGTGTTGTTGTCATGCCGTCATTTTCACTAACGAGAGTCAATTCAATGCTGGATTTGCACAAAAGATGAACATGACGGCACATGCTAGTGGATGAGTTGAATCAACTCCACAGCAACTACATAAATGTATCCACTAACCATTCAGAAACGTCCAGTTTCATTCTAAAAGTTGTAACTTCTTCCTGAGTCTCTCCATCAGTGTCGACTCCGGTTTGAACAATGTAAGGCTGAACACCGTTACTGACAATCCTCGTTTTGGCTGCGTGAGATTCTCCAGCTTTGTTGATGTTGAGCAACCGAAGTGCGAGCTGTTTTATATATATATATATATATATAGCGCTTCCGGAAAGCAGACCATCCAAAATACCTTAGCAACCACATAGCAACACCCTAGCAACCACCCCAAGTACCTTAGCAACCACATAGCAACACCCTAGCAACCACCCCAAGTACTTTAGCAACCACATAGCAAAACCCCAGCAACCATATAAAACCCTTGCAACCACTCAGAGTACCCTAGCAACCACATAACAACACCCTAGCAACCACCTTGAGTACCCTTACTCTATCTATCTGTCCGTCTGTCTGTCCGTCTGTCCACTACAAACTTTCTGGCTAGGCTTTTTCAAGCCAACTTAAAGTTTGTCTAAACTTTTTTTATCTAGTTCAGTTATCCATATTCAGTCTATTTGTACTATTACAGAAATCTGCATCTTGTTAAGTTTATTCGTTTGTTTATGTTAAAATTATGTAAATTGTAAATGTATGTATTTTTTTTGGGGGGGGGGGTAATAGTCTCAAAATATTGGGTTCATTCACTAATAATTGCTTGGTTTATTCCATATTTATATGCACAGGAGAACTTCACTTTTTTATGGTTTTAGTTTCAGTTTTAGTCTTAATTGACTGTATTAACCCTGGTATAGTGTAAGTTGTTCCTACATTTTGTGACTCATTCAGTGTATTTTCTGTGTCCTTTTTGCACCTGGTTGCTCTTTCTTCACTGGCTTTTGACTTTAAATCACTTTAACTTTGTCTTTTGCTCATGTTAAGGTCAGGACAATACCAGCAGTCTGTGTGGACAAGTTTAGCACCCAAATTGCTAATCAATTCATGCATTAGATCTGCTATATTTGACAATAATATAGCATTCTACTGTTTGAAATGTGTATTGATGTGTTTAGTCAGAATATACTGTTCAGAATGCTAGCCTTTGTCTCCTTTGCGAGGCTTTGTCTTCAAATCCATCCGTTCAGGTTGTAAATATTGACCTTTTTCTCTCGAGATCATCGTATCACACATCCTCACATCCCATGTATGTGCCGCTTGACGCTCTACTGGGTTCGTCTTCATGCTTGGGTTCCTTTCGACTGTCTGATGAGCCTCCGTCACTCTGTCATGCTTGATCCCCGTCAGTTTTTTTGTTCCTGAAATCAAATGAAAACGCCAAGTTTTTTTCCTCAGCAAAACTCTCTCCATCAACCATCACTATTTGCTGTCATTAGGAGGAAGTACCCTCTAATTTGTTAATCAGTCTAATTTGTTGTTGAATGTGCTAATGGAATTAATATCAGTATTATTGTTTGCGGGTCAATTTGACCCGAATATATCATGGTTAAAGGCAGCTGCACAGAGCTAAAATAAAACAGTTTTTCATGTATTTTATGTCAGTTTCTCTACTAACTTCTGAAGGCATTTACGTTAATGTATTTGGCAAACGCTAAATGTCCAAAGAAACGTACACTGCGTTGAAGGCGTACATGTTAGTTTAGCTAAAAATCCGAACCCATGATCTTGGCGTTGCGAGCGCCATGTTGTTTTGTTTGACACAGCTATTCTCAAATATGTCCTCATTTTTATTTTTTGACATTTTACAGTAAGATCACATTAGTTAATTTATTAACTAACATGAACTAACAATGAACAATATATTTCTTAAAGCATTTATTAATCTTTATGTTAGTAAAAATATAATTGTTTCTTCATGTTTATTCACAGTGCAGAGAAATTAACTGATATTTTGTTTTTTCAGTGTGATTTATGGGAAATTGTATTGAATCAAATTAGCTATAAAAATTGTACCCACAATTTTTTTTATTTTTTTTTATTTATTTAAAAAAAAAATGATAGTTGGAGAAAATACTATTTCAGTCTTTCTACTTGTCGTGTTTAATTCAATGTGTTACTTGCCATTTCTTGAATTTTTTGCGGAATTATTTACTAGCGATTTTTGCTTGAAAATTGTTTCAAAAAGGAAATCCAGCATTTTGTTTTGAGTTTACAAGTGTTAAACTGTGGTATAATTACTTTAAAAAAATGACAAAAGTAGCATAAATGCTTATCAAACTATTAAGCAACTTACAGTTCATTTGGTTTCATTCTGTCTGTCTGGCACAAATTATACAAACTGTAAATGATAAAGGGCAGAAAATGAAAGACAAAATGTCTTTTTTCCCCCATCCCCTAAAACAAGCAGTCAGCAGAACACACAGAATGGAAAGAGAACGTACACAAGGCAAAAAGTGTCTCATCAGAAAGAAATTCCCGCATCTCGGCTCATGACCTGACAGATACACGGCAGGCCGGAAATTAATAGCGTGTATTGGAGCGACGGCGTGGCAGTGAAGGGCTATCGATTTCCCCTCGTCACCTGTGAGAGTTTCTCGCTGGGCTTTTCTGCAGTGTCAGACGCACACGAGCAACACAAAGAAACAATTAAAACTTTCCTGTTATGGATGGCCACGCTGACGGCTGCTGTCGAAGGGTTAGGTCACCAGGGCTTGGCTACTTCCTGTTGTTTGATGATCTTGTAGGAAGTACAATGTACGGTTGTTTATGTTATGAATAGTCTACCTGCTTAAACCATCAAACCAGACCAGCCTGACTAGTGGATGCCAGCTAAGATCAGTAAACCACATTAAGTCGGTTTTAAGACTTTTTAGTAAGGATGCACGATATATCGGCCACCATATCGGTATTGCCCGATATATGTTCGGCTGTGTGGAGGTTATTCCAATTTATTCATCCATGGCACGTGTATTTTGATTCTATGTGTGCAAGTAATATTGTCCAGTTACTTTTTTTTGCATTATTTAGGCATTATTTTATTTATTTGTATGGCAATAGATTTTATTTGATAAGGAAAGTTGACCATAGGAGTGTTAAATTAATTTTAAAACTTACACAAGTTCAAACTAGGCTACTGTACTGTATATATTTGAATTATGTTGAAGTGTTTGGGACATGGTTTTTAATAGTGAGACTTATGTTTTTGTAATCAGCCCCTTAAAAGTATATCAAGTTTGGATTTAGATTTATCAGCCAATATATCGGTTATCGGCTTTCAAATATACACAATTATCGGTTATTGGTATCGGCCATACTTTTCATATCGGTGCATCCCTAATTTTTTTGTATTATAGTACATCAAAACATGTTGAAATATTGGCGAAAGTTCAAATTCTGAGAATTATTTTTGAACCTAATTGGATTCAAGACATCAAAAATCACACTATGAAAAACAAAATGTCAGGTAAAAACTGTAAACTGTTTAATTTATTTATATTTTAGGTTACTGTAGTGTATATATTTGATTCATGTCGAATAACTTGGGTTAGGCTTTTAATGGGGAGACTCTTGATTTCTTATTCTCAAAAATAATTTTTAAGAAGTTGAATTTAGATTTATCAGCCAATATATCAGTTATCGGCTTTCAAATATAAAGAATTATCGGTTATCGGTATCGGCCAAAATTTTCATATCGGTGCATTCTTACTTTTTTGTATTATAGTACATCAAAACATGTTGAAATATTGGCGAAAGTTCAAATTCTGAGAATTATTTTTGAACCTAATTGGATTCAAGACATCAAAAATCACACTATGAAAAACAAAATGTCAGGTAAAAACTGTAAACTGTTTAATTTATTTATATTTTAGGTTACTGTAGTGTACAAATTTGATTTATGTTGAAGTGTTTGGGACATGGCTTTTAATGGGGAGACTTTTGTTTTTGTATTCTCAAAAGTGATATTAAAAATTGGATTTATAATTAATGGCCAATATATCGGTTATCAGCTTTCAAATATAAAGAATTATCGGTTATCGGTATCGGCCAAACTTCTCATATCGGTGCATCCTTACTTACTTTTTGGGTGTTATAGTTCATCAAAACAGGTTGAAATGTTGGCAAAAGTTCAAATTCTGAGAAAGAGTTTTGAATAGATTCAACACAATTAATCAGAAATCGCAGTATGAAAAACAAAATCTCAGGGAAAAACTATAACAGTTTAATTTATATTTTTATATTTCAGTTTTAGTTCTTTTTTTTTTTTCCAGTTAATAATTTTAGTGCGTCAACTTAAACTTTTCAGTTCATTGCCAAGGCAGCATTTCGAATTTTCATTTAGTTTAAGTTTTTCAACTAATATTTTGTATTTTATTTCAGCTTTATTTCAATTAACAGATGTTTTTAATAGTTTTTAGTGAACAATAATAACCCTGCTTCCTGTACATAAAAACACAAAAAAGTAATACTTTACAATAAGGATTCATTTGATAACATTAGTTAACTATGTTCGTTAACATAAATTAACAATGAACAATACTTCTGCAACAGTTATTAATCTTAGTAATATTTTTAAATTCTAGTGTTTCTACAAAAAAATATTCTCTTATCGCTCTCAACAAGTTTGGTTTTAGTCAGAAAACCAGCTAGAACCTGTAATTTCCTTATCTGATATCTATAGATATAGATATCTATAGACTAATTCAGTCATTTATGATTATTCATGCTGTTCAAATATACCAACCAATGAAATATTGGTAAAATTGTTAATCATCGTTCGAGTGAGACAATTGTTCTGTAAGGTGTTTGGGTAAGTCTAAGGAACATTTTTAGTTCATATTTCATATTTTGTGTTGCTCGTAATGTTTTTTTTTTTGGAAATAATTACAGTTTGTATGCTAAGTCAGTTTGGGAAGAAAACCTTACGAATACATGTGAATAGAAATATTAATATGTTCTGCATCATTTTCTGGCAGGTGTGTCTTTGCAAACTAGATTTGTTGGCCCAAGATGCATTGTGCTGTTTGAGATCTACATTATTTATTCATAATAGCACCATTCATAATGGAACAGCGTGGTTTATCCTCTATATGTCAATTCCATTTCCATGAAAAATGCTGTGATTATCATAACACATCCATTTTCTTGTCCCCTGGATGCATTTGAGTTGGATCGGTAACCTCTGTAAAGGACAGTGCGGCGAGCAGGACCTGTTATTGGTGTAATAGGATGTGGAGGAGGGTAATAAGCTGTTCTTGTACCATGTTCTCGACTTGTGAAGTGTTTACTCTACACGTCTGGTCAAACAGGGACTGTGACGGCAGGATAACGCTATGACTCGGGTCTGCTCCTTAAAGGCTGTTGTTGTCAAGTTTTTGTGCTACAGTGTTTTTTTTTTAACCATGATGATTAGGGCTGGGCGATTTTTATGCTGGACTGCTTCACAAATGAGGGTCAATTCAATGCTGGATTTGCACAAAATGAAACGGCACATGCTAGTGGATGAGTTGAATCAACTCCACACCAACTACGTAAATTTATCCACTAACCATTCAGAAACGTCTAAAAGTTGTAACTTCTTCCTGAGTCTCTCCATCAGTGTCGACTCCGGTTTGAACAATGTAAGGCTGAACACCGTCGTCATTTTGGCTGCGTGAGATTCTCCAGCTTTGTTGTTGTTGAGCTGTTAAAGCTCCGCCCTCTTCTGGAAAGGGGGCGGGAGCAGCAGCTCATTTGCATTTAAAGGGACACACACAAAAACTGTGTGTTTTTGCTCACACCCAAATAGGGGCAAATTTGACAAGCTATAATAAATGATCTGTGGGGGATTTTGAGCTGAAACTTCACACACACATTCTGGAGACACCAGAGACTTCTATTACATCTTGTGAAAAACATAAGTGAAAAAATATCCAAGTACCCTATATAGAAAGTACCCTAATTTGTACAACTTGAAAGAATACAAAGATGTTTATATGGGTTGTAACTTATAGTATACTTTCAGCTTTGTCCATATCGAGTAAAATTGTCCAGAGCTTATTATCATCATTATCGACATGGATTGAGTCAGTGTTGCTGTGTCGGACAGCACTAAAAAGGAAATCCAATTTTTCTTTGCACATTAACTTAGCTTTAAACAGATTAGCTAGTTTTACTCATTTGAAGGATCTTACGTTATATTTGTTTACTTAAATATTATTCATGTGTTTGTAATTCAGTGTAAAGGGTTAGTTCACCCAAAAATGAAAATTCTGTCATTAATTACTCACCCTCATGTCGTTCCACACCCGTAAGACCTTCATTAATCTTCAGAACACAAATTAAGATATTTTTGATGAAATCCAATGGCTCAGTGAGGCCTCCATAGGGAGCAATGACATTTCCTCTCTCAAGATCCATTAATGTACTAAAAACATATTTAAATCAGTTCATGTGAGTACAGTGGTTCAATATTAATATTATAAAGTGACGAGAATATTTTTGGTGCGGCAAAAAAAACAAAATAACGACTTATTTAGTGATGGCTGATTTCAAAACACTGCTTCAGGAAGATTCGGAGCGTTATGAATCAGCGTGTCAAATCAGCTGTTCGGAGCGCCAAAGTCACGTGATTTCAGCAGTTTGGCGGTTTGACACGTGATCCGAATCATGATTCGACACGCTGATTCATTTGTGCTCCGATGCTTCCTGAAACAGTGTTTTGAAATCGACCATCACTATATAAGTCGTTATTTTGTTTTTTTTGGCGCACCAAAAATATTCTCGTCGCTTTATAATATTAATATTGAACCACTGTACTCACATGAACTGATTTAAATATGTTTTTAGTACATTAATGGATCTTGAGAGAGGAAGTGTCATTGCTGGCTATGCAGGCCTCACTGAGCCATCGGATTTCATCAAAAATATCTTAATTTGTGTTCCGAAGGTCTTACGGGTGTGGAACAGCATGAGGGTGAGTAATAAATGACATTATTTTCATTTTTGGGTGAACAAACCCTTTAAATACTTCCTCCTGTCCCACTTTAACAGTGGCTGTAAAGTTTTAGTTGAAGTGCTAGAAATGATGTTATTGATCAGCTGTGATTAATCCCCCAGTAGGTGGGATTGTGAGGAACACGTTCTAGTTTCTTTCGAAGCATTCGTCGTCGTCACAACTGTCAAAGCTGCGGCGTGTTCGCTGGGTTTTTAATCTAAAAGCGGCCGTGTTATTTGACTCGACTGGAATAATCTTGTCCATTGTGACAACAACACTAACGCAGTGTGATATTGCAGTTTCATGCTTTTTTCCAGCAGGACGGACAGTGTTTCTGAGCTGTGGTTTCCTTTCACCAGTTTCCATTAGGGGTTTCTTAAATTCATGTTTGTAAAAAGGAAAAATTGTCTGTTTTCCTTCCCCTCAATAAAGCAGAAATGCATGAAAAAGAAATGTCAAAGAAATGTCAAACGCCCGCTGGCCCGGTCCACTCCATTTACCTGACAGAATGTATGGAAAGCATTGAAAGCAGGTTCCTGATCTTTGATTCGTTCACCCTGACACCGGCGTTCGTGTCTGCTTTTAGTGCCTGGTTTTATAAAAGCCAAAGAGTCTTTGACAAATCTGGACTTTATGTAAGTTTTTGTACCATTTATAAAATGTGAAGAAGCTTCAGAAGTGAAGTTTTGGTGTTTGTCAGCGCTTTATTGACTTAAACCTGTAAAATACTCACACAGATACACACAGATAAGAAGTCTTGTTGTCTGAAAAAATTATAAAAATAAGTTACTTAATGCTTAAAACAAGAAAAACATTTCTAATGAGATCAAATAAGCTTGTTGTTATTTTGGATTAAGTTGATTTCTCTTAAACAATTGGCAGATTTTTTTTAAGTATAAACTCAGAAAACGAGATTTAAAGTTTATTCATCTCTAGTCATTTTGCTTCTCAAGTAAATGTATCTTGATTTTAAGAATATAGATATTTGGCCTGGAAAACAAGAAAACACTAGAGTTTATGAAAGTTTTTAGT